>NC_044921.1:2860092-2882108 GCF_003576645.1 Ipomoea triloba | reverse complement strand
AAAAAAAAAAAAAAAAAAAAAAAAAAAAAAACGCACTTTAAGAAAGAAAACAATGCACCTTAAGAAGAAAAGCAACGTAACTTAAGATGAAAAATCACGCACCTAAAGTCTTAGGTTGGCGCACCTTAAGTTTCAACAATCGACGCACCTTAAGCACACAAACCACACATCTTAAGAAGTAAAACCACACACCTAAAGCTTTAGACCGATGCACTTAAGTTTCAACAACTAACGTGCCTTAAGCTCAAAACCACGCACCTTAAGCACAAAAATCACACACCTTTATAAAGAAAACCACTTACCTTAAGAAGAAAAATCATGCACCTTTAAATTTGACCCATATGAAAAATGACCAATTTACACCACATTTTTTTTAAACGTTGTTATTAATCCCGAACGTTGATTTTGACAAGATCAATAGCTTTCCTCTCACCGCACAACCGCACCTGAGCACCCCAACTGCATTTAAGAGGTGCGGGTGAGAAGAAAGTCGTAGGTGATCTGAGATGTGAGATAGCATCTCAGCCTTAGATAAATAAAAAATAAAAAAATCGTCACCTACGAAATTCAACAATGTGCACTGTAAGATACAACAATGTGCACTGGAAGGCAAAAAATGCGCACTAGAGGCACAAAGATGTGAAACAATTATTGAAAACATTATATTTAATATAGGATCTTCAACACAGATCGTAAACGACCATAAATAATAAACAAACAAACAATATTCAACTCAAATTAGTAATTAGTGATCAAGATTAATTGATCTTTTAAAAAAAAGTTTGTGATCTACAATTTAAAAAAATGCCCTGTAAGGCACAACAATATGCACTGTAAGGCACAACAATGTGGACTGTAAGGCACAACAATATGCACTGTAAGGCACAACAATGTGGACTGTAAGGCACAACAATATGCACTGTAAGGCACAACAATGTGGACTGTAAGGCACAACAATATGCACTGTAAGGCACAACAATGTGGACTGTAAGGCACAACAATGTGCGCTGGAAGATGAAACAATGTGCACTGTATGGCATAACAATGTGCACCGGAAGAAGGAACAATATGCATTGTATGGCATAACAATGTGCAGTAGAAGAATGAACAATGTGCACTGTATGTCATAACAATGTGCACTGGAAGGCAAAAAAAAAATAACTTACACAAAATTACAATAATGTCACTGCATTTTTTTTAAATATCTCCAATTTGGACACTTTATCTGATCTGGACTCAATCTACGGATATAATTTCATCTTATTTCTCACCTAAGGCAATTGTTTCACATGATCCTTTATACACACACACACACACACACACCACACACACACACACACATATATATATATATGCATGCTCTAATGAGAACAAGTGCCCAGGAGAGAAATAAAAACCATTTACAGTTGTCCACGTGTCCATATCAATGAATCAGATATAATTTTTAAAAAACGACACCGTGACATTTTTATAAATAACTCAAACTTTGGTGTAAGTAAATGTGTTATAAGTGCAAGTAGCTGGTGCACCTTTGCATGTAAAAAGTGCAATAAGTAAAATCACTTACAAGTGCACCTATTTTCGCTTACAAGTGCACATATTTTCACTTACAAGTGCAAGTAATTTACCTTATTAACATTTGTGCACCTAATTATAACGTTAGGTGTAACTAGTTATAACGTTAGGTGTACTTAGTATTGATGCTCAGTGTAAATTTTATTTGCACATGTAATATATTTTACATGCACTTGTAATACATTTTACTTGCACTTGGTGCACTGTATTAAATTGCTACGTCAGTGTTGAAACTTAATTAGGGGGGTGTATTCAATCATGACTTCATAAACTTTTAAATACTTTTAAAATGATGGATTTTAATTGACTTTTGTAAACTTTCCTAGAATCTTTTAAATTTTTATAAACTTTGTAAGAGTATAAATATCCATTGAACAAACATTTATAAACTTTTAAAAACTTTTTCATATTAAAAAGTGTACAAAAGTCATTAACACTCTAAATTGAATACACCCTCACAAACATTCCATAACTTCTATTAATATATTATCTATAAATTAGTGCATTGTAAAAATAAAAAAATAAATAAATACAGATGTCATAAAAATAGAGTATATTATTCATAAAGAAAACATAATCAATTTTTATAAATATAACCAATAAAAATATTTCTTGATCTAATGAAACAATTAATGCGGAACCAATAAGTATCTCTTAAAAAATTCAACTTAATACAATATATATATATATATATATATATATATATATATATAAAATTAATAAACATACAATTATATAAAATTATAAACATATTAATTAAATAAAATTTTAAAATTACAAATTAAAAAATTTGCTTCGAACAGCAAATTCTTGTTGCGATCGCAACAATTTTTTTGGCTGTGATCGCAACAATTATTTTGTTGTAATGGCAACAAAAAATTTGCTTGAACATTAAAAAAAGAAAATATTTATGAAAGATTTGAAACGTACCGTAAAATTGATGAAAATTTTGCCTAGTTTAGATAGAGGAAAAAAAGTCTGTAGAGAATGTTGAAAAGTTTGGGGTTGGAGGGCTGGATTTCATCTATTTATATTAATGAAGAGAAAGTCTATAGAAATCCTATTCTGACAGAGTTTGTGAAAGTTAGTAACTTTTTGAATACCAGTAGACTTTTAATAACTCTATAAAAGTCTGAATCGAATACCTATATACTTTTAAAGAGTTTTGAAAAGTTTGAATTGAATACAGGTAGACTTTTAAAGAGTTTATAAAAGTCTAAATTGAATACCACCAAACTTTTAAAGTTGATAAAAGTATTTAAAAGTTAATGAAAGTCGTGATTGAATACACCCCCCTTAATTAAGGTGAGTGAACCTAAATCTTAAGGTGCGTGGTTTTCCTTCTTAAGGTGCGTTGTTTTCCTTCTTAAGATGCGTGAGTTGTTGAAACTTAAGGTGCGTCATTTTAAAACCTTAGGTGCGTGGTTTGTGTTTTTAAGATGTGTGGTTTGTATACTTAAGGTGCGTCGCCCTAAAATTTTAGGTGCGCGTGGTTTGTGTTTTTTAGGTGCTTTGTTTGTGTACTTAAAGTGCGTGATTTGTGTACTTAAGGTGCGCCATTATAATGCTTAAGGTGTATAACCGCACAACCGCACGGGAATCCTTCCCCACACCTGAACCCTTCCACATATATATATATATATATATATATGCGACTACCCTGGCCTTGTCCTAACTTTGTCTTTACTTAAACTAACGGAAGAATCATGGTTACTTAAATTTAAAAGTTGAAAGATCACAGATAATTAAATTGAAAGTTTAAGAGACTAAATGGGTGGTGCTACTATATACGGAGGATCCTGCATATGATATTAAATATATTTGTTGAAACATGTTTCCAGACAAATGCCGAACCTAGTAAATTAATTCTATATATAGCAGAGTTATGACTTATGAATTATAAAAATAAAAATAAAATTAAAACATATATATGTACCTAGAATTCAATTAACTAATATTTTTGAACTAAATTAATCATTAATCAAATTTTTAAAAAATATTTAATCATTAACTAATGTGAAACATTTGAATTAAAAAACGTCCACCCAAAATTATTGATTAATATAATTAAAAGTTTAATGAAATCGTTGGCTTAACTTAGTAGTTTAGTAAGCTATAGTTATCAAAATTCAAAATTGTGCAGTGGTAAAAGATATCATCTTCTACCAACCTATGATAAAGAGAATTAAATAGCCTTTCCAGAATGCATGCAATGTACTGAAACACGTGCAGTTTCTGACAAATGCCTTGGTTAAAAAAAGCAGCCCCGCATCCGATCCGGTGCATAAATACCCATGTATGTTTTCCAACGTAACCACGCAAAACATACATTTCTCAACTCTTAGCTAATAGCAATTAATATAATATAATGGCGTACGGTAACACTACTACTACCCCTGTTGTTGTTGTTGTTGTTTGCATTATGGTGGGCGTTGTTACGCTTACGCCACATAGTGCAGAAGCACAAATGTCGTGTAACAGCGTGTTTAGCAGCCTGTACCCGTGCCTCAACTTCGTAATGAGAGGCGACGTTATGTCACCAAGCTGCTGCAGTGGGGTGAAGTCCTTGTACGGTGCGGCTAAATCCACAGCGGATCGCCGGAGCGTGTGCTCCTGCCTCAAGGGCGTTGCTTCCAACGCTAATCCGGCTCAAGTAGGGCGTGCCGCTTCTCTCCCTTCCAAGTGTGGACTTAGCGTACCATACAAGATCAACCCTCAACTTGACTGCTCCAAGGTCAATTAACTACTCTATCTCATCGGAGCACTAATGTTTAATTTGCTGGAATAATATTATAATATATAATATAATATGAGAATAAAAGTTAGTTATTGCAAGCTCTCTATATATATGGGGAGGTATCTTTAATGATATATACTTGCATGGCCTATTTTTATTGTCTTTGATGCTTTTTGATGTTGTAGACTTTTAGTCTTTTGCTTAAAGTATGTTAATCCACGAGTTGTTTCATGATTTTTAAGCTTCTTTTATCATCGTACAATAATTGTTAATTACATAAAAGTAGTTGACTATTTAATACTATAATTAGTAACATTCAAGCTCTAACTACGTACACTCTCCGATGCCGGACCCTTTTTACTGACAATTTACGCGCAAATATATGGTGGACCATGGTACTGCAGTTGTGTTGAACGGATACTGCAGTTGTGTTGAAAAGATACTGCGGTTGTGTTGAAAGGAAACTGCAGTTACGCGGAACAGAGGTCGTTCATCCATTTAACACAATTGCAGTATCCATTCAACACAACTGTAGTATCCGTTCAACACAACTGCAGTATCAGTTCAACACAACTGCATTTACAGACGGATGAAATGGCCTCTGTTCAGCGCAACTGCAGTTTCCTTTCATCACAACTGCAGTATCAGTTCAACACAACTGCAGTATCAGCCATGATCTATGGTCCACGGTATAACAACTGCAATTTACGTGCTGATACCCCTAACATCACAAAAATTAGAGTTGACCTAAGTCCTATATATTAATTCGTAGCAGCATATGTAAGACCGGTTGTTATGTCATGGATCCGATCCACCTTGGAAGGTGTATTCATATTCATGTTTATAATTTTAGTACTTTATATTCACAATTTTAAAACTCTATGTTCACAATTTTTGAACTCCATATATATTCATAATTTTTGAACTCTATGTTCATAATTTTTTAACTCCATATTCATAATTTTTGAACTATATATTCACAATTTCAAAACTCTATGTTCACAATTTCATAACTCTATATTCAATATTATAACACAATTTTTGAATTTATATAACAAAATTGTGAATATAGAGTACCAAATTGTGAATATAGATTTCAAAATTGTGAATATTGAGTAATGTAATTTTGTATATTGAGATTTAAAATTGTGAATATAGAGTTCTAAAATTGTGAACATAAACCTTGGTCCACCTTGTAAGGTGGACCCGGGTCCATAGCATAATTTGCCATGTAAGACTTATGCATACATGGGACACTCAATCTCTGTTGAGCCCAAATGTGGTGGCAATCATTGTACCGTGGATCAGGGTTCATAGTGCACTGTGAATCCCGGTCCTATATGATATCGTTTTGAATTTTAATTTTGACGGTGACTGTTTGTTGTTCAGTTCACATTACAAAGAGGTTTTTAAAAGAAAAAAAAAATTGTAAATCAGTTGTATGCAATTCTCTGTACCTTAAGAATATGGATTCTGTACTTGAAATAGATGAGTACGTAGTTTTGTAACACACAACATATTGTGTGTTATTTTACGAATTTATGTATTGTATGTATTATATATGAAATTATGTGTCTATAGAACATGCATAAATTATCTACATAAATCAGATTTGAGAATAAGTAAAAATATAAAACATGTATATTTGTCTTGTTTTATTATGTATTTCTGTGTCTAATGTTATGCAATTATGTATCTTAAGGCTTAAGCTATCGATTTTGTACCTAAAATAAATTAAAATTTGTGTTGAAACATGATAAACGAGAAACTACAAAATCTGTCAAAGTTTAAATATCAAAATGACGTCATTTAGATTCAGGGTCCACAATGCTACGTAGATCTTGGTCCTAAATATAAATTGTCAACAGTTGGGTTTTTTTTAAGGAAATGCCAAAGGTTGAATTATGAGGCATATTTTCATCCATGCATGCATGATAGATCTATTCTGTAATGGCATTCCATGCCCTCACGTTTTTGGGTTGGGCTGTACCTCACTTGGAGATGGAGAAATTTGGCTTTCACTAGGCCGCAAATTAAAATTGCTGACGGTTGTCGGTGTTGAATAAAGCGGCAAATTTTACTATGTACCATAGTTCATGTAATAGCATGGACCATGAAATAAAACAACGCCATCATTTTAATTATATTTCAATTTCATTTGATAATGTGCATTATTATTATTATATGTATTAGTATTTTCGTCTGTGCGTTGCACGGAATGGATTTGCTATATTATTTTAAGAATATTTGGATCGATATATAATTATATAAATTATAACATCAAATATTATATAGCGCAATTGATGAAATTTGTTGGACCGATCATGTTTTCTAATGTTTTCCTTACTTGAATTAAAGCAAATAATTGTCTAATTACCCGTGCAATGCACATATAAATTTTTTATTATATATTTAGATAATAAAAATAAAGATAAAATTAAAAAAAAATTATATTGAACATGTGTACATTTATTTGATTATAAGATTAGTGCAAAAATATTACTCAATTAATTGATAATATATGACTTGTTTGTCTACAATTATCTTAAAAAGATCAATATGTAATATGACTTATGTAATTATATTATTACTAAAATAAATATGCGAAAAATTAGAAATAATTTAATTATAATTATAATTATTATAAAAATAAATTCAACGACTAATGTTTAGTTTAATTATCATAATAATTATTAGACAATTATTAATAGTCAATTACACTAATATATGTGAAATTATACTTTTATAACTTAAGTATATTCATGTTCACTGTATCACATTTAGTTTTTTCTTCCTCCTCGATAGTTGAATGAATTAATTGTAGTTATTATAAATAATCAAACAACACATGTTTAATTAATTTTTTTTAAGTTTAAATAATTTAAAGTTTTCAAATGGAAAGTGTAATTAACTTTCTTAAAAAAATTTTAAAAATAAATTTTTAGTCAATTAGTAATGTCCTTTTCCTTTCCAATTTGCCTAATTTCCATTTCTTTTTTCGTTAGAGTATTTTTATATTTTCAATCAATTAGTAAAATCGGTTTTCTTTTCCATTTTATCTTTACTATTGTTTGGGCGGAAATTTCACAAAGGATTATTTCATATTCATTAATAGTAGTATAGATATAGAAGTATAGATAAGTATTTGAATTATTATTATTGATGTAAATAATAGTTAATAAATTATTTTTTCTTATAAAATTAGGCCGAATTTGTTTTCATTATTCTCACAATTATAATGGTTTAATTATTGTCATAATTTGGTTAATATACTGTTTTGACCAATACAAACCTCATGAATGCACCATGCATACAAATCAAAGGATTTGATTACTTCACGCATGAGCCCTTCTTCTGCTACTTCTTGCCTGTAGATTAGAAGTGCATAATTTTTTTAGAGCTATTGATCTGGACTAATCAATGGCTGAAATTTATGCGTGTTTTTCACATGTGAGCTTATTTGCACATGATCCTAGACCTATATATACACACACATCAACCCATAGTTGAATTAAGTTTATCGCTAACTAATGAAATAATGCTATATATCTCTCTTCCTTTTTTTTTTTTTTTTAAACTCTTGAAATCTTCATTTACTATATTAAAGTATAACGGATATGAATATTTGGGAGAAGTATAGATGAGAGAGGAAACAAATATTTCTTTTTTAAATTTAAATTAAAAAAAAACAGCAAAAAACAATAGTAGTACCAATTAAACTTTATTAATTTTTTTACCAATTAATTAATAATATTAGTTAGTCAGTAGTACTCAAAAAAATTAATAATATTAGTTTGTGCAGTATAGAACATATCCAGTATAGAACAAAATTTTAAGAAGAATTTACAATTAGCGGATTGCTATCCACTCCTCTGGGAGCCTTTAACCATCCAAAATCTTTAAATTTGAACATGTGTTTGTAAATGGATGCAAGTTACCTAAGGAAAATCATGAAATTTAAAAAACCAAGCAAAAAGCTGAAAAAAATCAAAAAACAAAAAACAAAAAAACAAAAAAAAACCAACATACTAACAACATAAAAAATGCATAACAATAAATACAAAATAAAGCAATATGACCAAACATGACCATGATTTTATTCCTATTAAATAAAACAATACAAAATTGAGCAATATTAAATAAAACAATCTCTTGACCGCCACAACAGAATTTGCAGATTTGAAGGTGGAGAGGTCTGTAATAATTGCACTGCGTTTTGCATTTCACTTTTAAAGTTCACAATATAGGATTAGGGATTTATATAAGGTTGTATCTTATTACGATAGAATTGTAGTATGATAGGAATTGTAATTTAAAATTGTGATACAATAGGAATTGTAGTATAGGAATTTATTGTTTTAATATTATTCTATTGTTTATACGAATTGTATTGGAATTGTAGTATAGGAATTGTATTGTTTTAATATTATTCTATTGTTTTAATATTATTCTATTATTTTAATTGTTTTAATGTACAATATTTTGGGCGGGAAGGAAGATTTCGTTTTGGAGGATTTTGTTTTTATATATATAAAGACTAGTATTTACACCCGTGAGATGCACGAAATGGGTTTGTTATAATATATTAAGAATATTTGAATGAATATACAATTATTTAAATTATAACATCAAATATTATATAGTGCAAGTGAAGATATGAGTTATGTCATTTATGTTTGTTGATGTTACCATTGCTTGAATTCGAGTAAATAATTGCTCAAATTAATAGCTAATGTGTAGATGTAGGCATGCGGTGTTGTAACTTTAGAGATTTTATATATCATTGTTAGGAATTTTTAGAAATTGGCCCAATGTGCTCGTTCTCTGGCAACTTAGTTATAGTAATGAATTGCTATCCTAATTCATTTGTATAGATGATATATTTTTTGTCTAGATATATAGCAACTTTATCATTTTGAAAAAAAAAAACATAATATCATTGATTATATTTACACATTATTGAAAACCTCTTTGTAGACGACATTAGAAGTCGCAACACAATTTTGTCCATCCTTGTCTACCGCTATCACCTTCAGGCCATTAGGATGACTGACTCGGGAGAAAGCCACATACAATTCATCGTGACTAAAGACCGATTTTTTTAGTAATAACCCAATGTGAGTTAGTGTTTGGCATTGGCTTTTGTTTATAGTCATGGCGTGAGTTAGTGTTTGGCATTGGCTTTTGTTTATAGTCATGGCATATGTTAGTGTTTGGCATTGGCTTTTGTTTATAGTCATGGCATATGCAAGCATCAACGGGAATTGTTTACGCTGGAACTTGAAGGGCAATCTCGTATCAGGAGGACTAAGAGACATTTGGGGGATAAGAACTTTGGTCCCTCCATGTGTCCCATTAACTATTCTTGCTTCGACAATGTGATTTGCCAATCTTGTGATAATGAGCCGCGTTCCGTTACAAAGACCAATAGAGTGGTCTATGTTCCACAATAACAAAACAGGTGCACCGACCTTTAATGTCAATGAATGATTAGGAAGACCCGACAATCTCAAACATGTTCGTCCTTCTGCAGTATTCATGTCGCACATGTACTGATTAATTTGATCAACGACATCTAAAGTCGGCGAGAAGATCGCTCGGCCTTCTAGCTGCGACTCATCAAGCATGCCATATCTCGAGCTTAGGAAAGTGCTCTCAACTATAGTTGCTATGGGATCGTGTCCACACTTCAACAAAAACCTTGCCGGAATATCGATATCAGACGAACCATTGTTTACAACCCCTGCAATCCCATCTCCGCTGTCTGCAATCGATTTTGAAAACCAATCAACTATATGTCTGCAATCCATTTTGAAAACCTATCAACTGTATGTCTATCTTCCTCTGAAGCTAAGGTCCGTAGTCTCTTAATTCCTTGCAATTTGTCCACAGGTATGAAGAATTAATAGCTGCTCCGACAACTTCTGGTCTTGTTGCTTTCGGAATAACAGGTAGGATCTGTCTAAAATCGCCGCCCAAAACTACTGTCTTTCCACCAAAAGTCTTTTCAGCACTACCTACCCGGTATGGCGAACCTCAATATGTCCCTCATGGTTTTGTCCAAAGCCTCAAAACAGTATTTGTGCGTCATCGGTGCTTTATCCCATATTATCAATTTGCTCTTTATTATAAGCTCAACAAGGTCACTACCTTGCAATATATTGCATGTGGAATCTTCGTTCAAAGAAAGTGGTATAGCAAATCTGGAATGCGCCGTTCTGCCTCCCGACAACAACAAAGATGCTATTCCACTGGAAGCAACATTTAGAACAATATCACCGCGGCTCCTTATCTTTGATGATAACGTTCTCCACACGAACGTCTTGACTGTTCCTCTGTAACCATACACAAAGAATAATCCACCTCCATTTGAATCAATATCATTCATCACAGAGTCGTAAACATTCTTTTGTTCATCGGTCAATTGTGTTACCAATGTCTCATGCTCTGTCTTCAAAGATTCCTTGTCATACGCCAACTCTTCAGCTATCAACATGTTTTCACTCAAACCCATGCTACTTTCGTCTGGAATTGGCATTTCCAGAAAGTCTTTCAAGCTTTTTCCCCACGAAGATAGCAAATTCTCCAACTCCATCAGAGCAAACTGTTTTTTATCTGAATCCGATAACATCAACTCTTAAAAGGCAAAAAAATAAATGAAACAAAAACAAATAACAAATTAGTTTATTTATAAATAATGAAAAGCAAATAACAAAGTTGAATAAATAGATTGGAGCTCGATATACCTAGATTTTACAAGACACGTCGACGTTGAACCTGTGCATCCTCAGCAAGAAATTCCCAAACAGCATTCCAAACTACTTCTGGCTTATTGAGTGAACTTGAAGTGAGAAGCGTAACAACTAACCTTTGCAAAGCATACGCGGATGCCCAGTAACTCAAACTAATAATGCCATCAATGTACTCCTTGTCATCATCTAATAATCCATATTCATAACACGTATCCCTAAACGAATTATGAATGACTCCTGGAACAGTACTGCGAATATCTTCATGGCTAAAAGGTCCGCGTACCACATTTAAAAGACATCTAAGATAGTATAACTCTCCACACCCTGGCGGAACATAGAACAATCGTCCTATGGAGGATCTTAAACTGACTTCATGACAGAAATGAGACATTATACTATCGAGTAAGTTTGGTTACATATGGTGGTTGTAAATAGTAAGCAGTTATCAAATTAATGTCACCCTACAATTGCTTCATTTTCTTCTTTTTTTTAGGATTTCTTGTTTTAATATTATTGTACTTTTAATATTATTTTATTGTTTTAATTGTTTTAATGTACAATATTTTGGGCGGGAAATAGGATTTCGTTTTGGAGAATTTTGTTTTTATAAGTACTAGTATTTTCGCCCATGCATTGCACGAAATGGATTTGCAATAATATTTTAAGAATATTTGGATCGATATACAATTATATAAATTATAACATCAAATATTATATAGCGCAATTGATGAAATTTGTTGGACCGATTATGTTTTCTGATGTTTTCCTTACTTGAATTAGAGCAAATAATTGTCCAATTACCCGTGCGATGCACAAATAAATTTTTATTATATATTTAGATAATAAAAATAAAAATATATAATAAAAATGAAATTATAAAAAATTTTAATATTGAACATGTACATTTATTTGATTATAAGATTTGTGCAAAAGTATTACTCAATTAATTGAATAATATATGACTTGTTTGTCTATAATTATCTTAAAAAGATCAATATGTAATATGACTTATGTAATTATATTATTACTAAAATAAATATGGGAAAAATTAGAAATAATTTGATTATAATTGTTATAAAAATAAATTCAACGACCAATATTTAATTTAATTATCATAATAATTATTAGGCAATTATTAATAGTCAATTACACTAATATATGTGTAATTATATTTTTATACCTTAAGTATATTCATGTTCACTGTATAGCATTTAGTTTTTTCTTCCTCCTCTATATATATTTGAATGAATTAATTGTAATTATTATAAATAATCTAACAACCCATGTTTAATTAATTTTTTTAAGTTTAAATAATTTAAAGTTTTCAAAAGGAAAGTCTAATTAACTTTTTAAAAGTTTTTTAAAAATAATTTTCAGTCAATTAGTAATGTCCTTTTCCTTTCCAATTTGCCTAATTTCCATTTATTTTTTTGTTAGAATCTTTTTATATTTTCAATCAATTAATAAAATCAATTTTCTTTTCCATTTTATCTTTACTATTGTTTGGGTGGCAAATTTCACAAAAGATTATTTTATATTTATTAATAGTATTATAGATATAGAAGTATAGATAAGTATTTGAATTATTATTATATTGGTGTAAATAATAATTAATAAATTATTTTTTCTTATAAAATTATGCCGAATTTGTTTTCATTATTCTCACAATAATAATGGTTTAATTATTCTCACAATTTGGTAAATAAAATTTTGTTACCAATTAAACTTTATTATTTTTTTTACCAATTAATTAATAATATTAGTTTGTGCAGTATAGAACGCATCCAGTATAGAACAAATTTTAAGAAGAATTTACCAATTAGCTGATTGCTATCCACTCCTCCGGGAGCCTTTAACGATCCAAAATCTTTGAATTTGAACATGTGTTTGTAAATGGATGCAAGTTCCCTAAGCTAGATAATGAAATTTAAAAACCAAGCAAAAAGCTGAAAAAACTCAAAAATTAATACCTAATACTAAAATTGTTAATAAGTATAGTTATCATTACTCAAATTGTAAACATTATCTGGGAGTCATGGAGTAGGCACTCCAATGTCTGTTGGTTGACTGCGGAACGTTGATATTCCCGAGACAAAACAAATAACAACGAATCAATCAAAGCCTTATACAAATTTTCTTCGTATTAGGGATTTATATAAGGTTGTATCTTATTACTATAGAATTGTAGTATGATAGGAATTGTAATGTAGAATTGTGGTACAATATGAATTGTAATGTAGAATTGTACAATGAATAGGAAAATAGGAAATAATCGCATCCTAAATATTGTAGGACTGTTTTGGACGGGAAACTTAAAGTAAGGATTTTGTTTTTATATATAGTATTGAAGTATTGATTGATTGATTGTGATTGATTGATATATAATAGAGATAATAAAGATTGTTTTAATATTATTCTGAATTGTATTGTTTTAATATTATTCTATTGTTTATACGAGTTGTATTGGAATCGTACTATAGGAATTGTATTGTTTTAATATTATTCTATTATTTTAATTGTTTTAATGTACAATATTTTGGGCGGGAAGGAAGATTTCATTTTGGAGGATTTTGTTTTTATATATATATAAAGATAAAGATAAAGATTACTATTATTATTATTATATGTTCTGTTTTTTATTTTCATTCTAGTGAAGTTGAACTATCCTTTTAATTACATTTGTTTATTTGATAATATATGTTATTATATGGGTTCTATTTTTTGTTTTATTTTTCATGCACGCTAGTTTTATTGTAGTAGCGTTGAAATATCATTTTAATTACACTTAAGGTTCATTTGACAATATATGTTATTATATGGGCTCCGTACGTTTTTTAGTTTCATTTTTCACGTACACTAGTTTCATCATAGTAACGCTAAAATATCATTTTAATTACACTTCAATTTCATTTGGCAATATATGTCAGTTATTGTATGGACTCTGTTTTTTAATTTTATATTCCACGCACACTAGTTCCATTATAGCAACACTAAAATACGGAGTATCATTTTAGCTGTATTTAAAGTTCATTTGACAATATACATTATTACATGAGTGCTATTTTTTAATTTAATTATAATAACACTAAAATATCATTTTAATTCTACTACAATTATATTTTATAATATACATATTAGTAACCAGATGGTAATATCTACTATACTAATAAGAGTCAAAGAGAGTTAGGCCTAAAATGGGTAAAAAAAATGGCGGTCAAATTATTTAATCAAATGGACGGTTCAGATGAATTATTTAATCAAATAGATGGTTAAGATAATTCAGATTAATATTATTAATACAGATTACCTAATTTAACCTTACTTTTATGATTATCCATTAAGTTTTCCGTTAAATATTCTCTTATCCGTTAATATTCCGTTAACTTTAACTTACCCATTAATTTCTATAAGAAAGGTCTTAGGTTTGAACCTCATCTCAATCAAATTTGACATAATTAAGTTCCTCACTCTATTTACTCTTATTAAATTAAATAAATTAGTAGCTACAACAAAAAATGATACATATGTATTTCTTTAATTTAGAATTATGTGTCTACAATACCTTTATTTGAAAAAATTATTCATTATAAAAAAATTAAATTAAATAAGAGAAATAATTTCATTAGTTATATTGTCTTTATTTTCTCTTATGCAAAGATTCTTTACATTCAAATTTATCAATTGATATTCATTACATTGTCCATTATCTTATTTCTACAATATCTTGTAATTAAATATCAATGTTATAGTACAAAATAATGTTATATATTTATTTACCAAGTATTTTATTAATACTATGAAAAAAAATTCAAAATAATATGAAGCTAATTATATTAACTACTTGGGGATTGGTTGACAAAGAGAGTACTCAAATCACCCAACAAATTGAAGCGAAATCGCTCTATTTTACTCTTATTGAATTAAATAAATTAGTAGTTACACCAAAAAATGATACATATGTATTTCTTTAATACCTGAAAAAAATAAAAAAGAATAGTTTGAAACCAATCATATTAACTACTTGGGGGATTTGTTGACAATGAAAGTACTCAAATAATCCATTACCCAACAAATTGAAGTGAGAAACTACCTTTTAATATTTTTGGAATATATAATATTTTAAATTTTCAAATTTTTATTAATTTATTTAATTTTTTTTTATTAAACTAGGAATTTCTTTATCCACAATAGTATTCAACAATAATGGTTGAACCAAATGAACCCCAAGCAGAACACCTAAAGGAAAGTCCATAGCTCCTATATCATAATCTCATTGCATGACGTTGTC
Source organism: Ipomoea triloba (assembly GCF_003576645.1). Taxonomy (NCBI): domain Eukaryota; kingdom Viridiplantae; phylum Streptophyta; class Magnoliopsida; order Solanales; family Convolvulaceae; genus Ipomoea; species Ipomoea triloba. The sequence goes on along the minus strand of NC_044921.1, from coordinate 2,866,756 downwards.
ATCTATGCTACCAACAATAACCGAATTGCAAATAACACACTACCAACAAAAAGGAAGAGAACAAATAGTAAAGATGAAAACAATGACAATGTTACTCAAAAGATAATTAAGAACACTTAGAAAAATTTAAATGAAAAGTAGTATTTATTTAGACTATCATTTTTAGACCAAATATTTAGACTATTGATTTTATAAGGTTGCAAACATTTATTTTAGTAATAATTATGATGAGAACTGTATATCTGTATTCAATAGAGTTCAACAATTACAATGACAAAGAATAGAAGTATATATACAGGAGAAGTCTCAACTAGACTAGGATTGATAATTCTAATGTGACTCAAACATATAGAGTCCTAATACTCCCCCTCAAGCTCAAGATGGGCTAGACACCTGAAGCTTGTCTCTGAGAAAGGAAAACCGAGGACCTGGGAGAGCCTTGGTAAATATATCTGCAAGTTGATCCTTAGTAGAAATAAAATTGACAAGAATGTCTCCATTAGCTACTTTGTCTCTCACGAAGTGATAATAAATTTCAACATGTTTAGTGCGAGCATGAAAGATGGGATTTGCACACATGTATGTAGCACCAAGATTGTCACACCATAGCCGTGGAACAGGAATGTCAGGTATCTTGATTTCACGTAGAAGGGACACAATCCACGTAACTTCAGCACACACATCTGCTAGAGCTTTGTATTCTGCCTCTATAGAAGATCTAGCTACCGTCCTCTGCTTCTTACACAGCCATGACACAAGATTGGTGCCTAGAAACACAGCATACCCGCTAGTAGACTTCCGATCAGTAGGACAACCAGCCCAATCAGAATCAGAAAAGGCATGCAGTTCCCTGGAGGATGACAGATTTATACGCAGGCCATAAGATAAAGTTCCTTTAACATACCGTAGGACACGTTTAAGTTGCTCCCATTGTGTCATTGTAGGTGAATGCATATGCTGACATAACTGATTGGCTGCAAAAGACAAGTCAGGCCGAGTGACCGTGAGGTATTGTAATGCCCCAGCCAGACTCCTGTACCGGGTTGGATCATCAAATGGATCTGCATCAAGAACTGAAGAGGCAGATCGTGTAGTAGAGATGGGTGTGGCCAGTGGCTTGCATTCGGCCATACCCGCACGTTTTAATATATCAGACATATATCGCTGCTGAGAAAGAAGAACACCAGTGCCCTGCTTCACCATCTCGATTCCAAGGAAGAAACCTGGTTCACCAAGATCTCTTATCTTGAAAGCAACAGATAACTTTGCCAATAAGTTAGTCATAAGCTTGGAATCATTCCCCATGACAAGTATGTCATCCACATAAACTAGTAAGTAAACACAAGCAGTATCCTGAGAGAAAAAGAATAAGGACACATCTGTCTTGGATGCTACAAACCCCACAGAGAGTAAAAACGCATGCAAACGATTAAACCAAGCACGGGGGGCTTGTTTTAAACCATATAAAGACCGCTTCAATAGACAGACATGATCAGGTAATTGGGCATCAATATAACCAGGTGGTTGGCGCATATAAACAGTTTCAGTTAGGTGACCATTCAAGAAAGTATTATGAACATCCAATTGTCGGATAACCCAACCAGAATAAATAGCCAAACTTAAAAGTAATCTGACCGTGGTTGGTTTCACAACAGGACTAAATGTATCAAAAAAGTCTTGACCAGGCACCTGATTAAATCCCTTGGCCACTAACCGAGCCTTGTGTCTTTCTATAGATCCATCAGCTTTTCGTTTAGTACGAAAAACCCACTTACACCCAATTACATTCATACCTGAGCGTGGTGGAATAAGAATCCAAGTGTGATTATGGAGAAGAGCATTGAATTCTTGATCCATGGCTTCACGCCACTGAGGAAACTTTACAGCCTGAGTGTAGCACGTGGGATCTGGTGAACTGACCTGAGCAGACAAAGCAGTATGAGGCGCTAAAGACCGACTTCTGGTAGCCATCGCATGAGTCCTGACAGTCAGTCTGACAGACCGCCCACGTGGTCGACCACGCCGCCGAGCAAGGACAGATGTAGTAGTAGGGAGCTTAGGATCAGCCGGTGGGGCAGTAGCAACAGGTGGTTCAGTCAGCACAGATTCAGCCCAAGGATGAGGTGGAACAGGCAGTGATCGTGCCAAAGCAGAGCGATCAAAAGGGAAAACCTGTTCATCAAACTTCAAATGTCTACAAATATATATCTTGTTAGTCTGTAAATCCATGCATCTATACCCCCTAAATGACTCAGGATAACCAAGAAAGACACACGGAGTAGACCTGTAAGACATCTTGTGGCGATTATAAGGACGCAGATGAGGATAATAGAGACAACCAAAAATTCGAAGAAAAGAATAAGACAGAGGAGATTTATGTAGGACATGATGGGGACTGAAATTGCGAAGAATAGAGGAAGGCAATTTATTTATCAAGTACACAGCAGTCTCAAAAGCATAATCCCAAAAACGAGATGGAACAGAAGCACGAGCCATAAGCGTGAGACCAGTCTCAACAATATATCTGTGCTTGCGTTCAACTTGACTGTTTTGCTCATGAGTGTAGGCACAAGATTGCCTATGATTAATACCTATCTGGACAAACCGAGAATGCAACTTCCTATATTCAGCCCCTAAATCAGACTGGATAGCCTTAATCTTACGATTGAACGAGCGCTCAACTAAGGCACGAAACTGATCAAAAATAGCATATAGATCTGATTTTAATTTCATCGGAAAGAACCATGTATACCGAGAATGATCATCCACAAATAGTACGAAATATCGATAACCATTAGAAGACAACACAGGAGCTGGTCCCCAAATATCAGTATAAATTAAATCAAGAACATTCGAACTAACAGTTTCCACACGAGGTAAGGGAAAACGGGCAGATTTGCCCAACTGACAAGCAGAACATAAACTAGAAGTACAACGACTTAATTTATTCGAACTATCAACTGAACACAAAGGAAGAATACTACTTAAGACCCGTTGATGCGGATGGCCTAAACGATCATGCCACACTAATGAAGAAGCACGAGAAGAGACATAGGCTCGGGGACCAGACTACGACGAAGGAATAGGCAGTGTATACAACCCTCCTAAACTACTGCCGCGCAGAAGAGTCGCCTTGGTGGTGATATCCTTCACAACAAAGAAAGAAGGATGAAACTCAAAAAAGACATTGTTATCTCTAGTAAATTTCTGAACAGATAAAAGAGACGAAGAAAGCTCAGGAACATGTAAAATATCAGAAATCTTAAAAACTCTAGACTGGGTAACGAAAGATGCATGACCTACACGACTAATAGGTAATCCCTTACCATCACCAACACGGAACGTATCACCACCGCTATAGTCATCGGAAGTGGACAAGGCTGCAATATCCGAAGTAGCGTGATTCGTAGCACCGGTGTCGGGAATCCACAAGTGCGAATCAGACTGAACATCGGGAACACCTTCAGGATAGATTATGTTAGCCTGAGGACGGGAATTAATAAACGAATAACATGAAGGAGCCGTGTGACCGTAACCACCACACAGCTGACACCGCGGCTGCCAGCCACCACCGCGTCCACCACGGCTCCGCGCCCGACCACCGCGACCACCGCGAGAGCCATGCTGTCCACCACCACGGTTCGAACCAGACCCGCCGTCGCCAGGTCTGAACTGCCCACTGCCAGCCGACTACTGCTGGCCGCCACGCCACTGCCGTCGTCCACCACCGCGCTGAGTCGTGAAAGCAGCGAGAACCGGAGCTGCTCCGCCATAGCCGTGACCGGTGACGAATTCATGAGAGCCCAGATGACTAACCAACTCTTGCAGCGACACCGACTGTCCAAGAATAGAGAGAGACGACGTGACAGAGTGGTATTCCGGCCGAAGACCCCGGAATACGTATAAGTTTTGCTCATCGAGCGAAACAGTCCGACTGGCGAGGGCGAGATCTTCTACCACCACCTGTGCCCGAGGAATGTAATCTGCTACGGAAGAATCTCCTTGTTGAAGACCATGCAGCTGGCTGAGAAGGTGCAGCGTTCGTGCCCGCGAGGAAGAGGCGAGGGCCTGCTCAACAGACTCCCAAACTACCTTCGAAGTAGGCTTCCCAACCGCCAGATGCATTACCTCCGTTGAGAAAGAAGCCACAAGCATACTGAGCACGGCTTGATCCTGCTTTACCCAAGCTGTATACGCGGGATTCGGTTGGGGAGGAGGCACAGCCGCACTGGAGCCAAGCACGGTGGCGGATGGTAGAAACGGAGTGGGCGGTGGATACGAGCCATCGACAAATCCAATCAGATCATGACCACGTAGAAACGACACAATTTGAGTCCGCCAAAATAAAAAATTCGCGTTCGTTAGTTTAATACTAACGAAGTGATGGGCGGTGGGAAGAGACGAAACACCCGAGGACACCAAGGTTGAGAGGGTAGCGTCTGAGACGGTCCGTTCGGAGGAATTAACAGATCCGTCAGCCATGAGGAAAGGAACCTGGCTAGTTGATACCAGATGAGAACTGTATATCTGTATTCAATAGAGTTCAACAATTACAATGACAAAGAATAGAAGTATATATACAGGAGAAGTCTCAACTAGACTAGGATTGATAATTCTAATGTGACTCAAACATATAGAGTCCTAATAATTATAATGAATTTTCTATATTATCTTGGATTCATATACTTTGAGTTAAGATATTTAAATAAAAAGATTCGACATTCAATTATCCATGTATAAACTTCTCATATATAATCCTGCATTGATATACTTTCAAATATTTATTTAAATATAAATTAAACATTGGGCATTAACCCATTCGCGCAATGCGTGTATAAAACTAGTACATATTAGTAACCTGATATTTCATTTGTTCACAGTAACGACAAAAAAAAATGGCACTATATAGGACCACGACTGGAATAAAGCCTTTAAATTTGGAAAATGTTGATAATACATTATTAATTTTTCACATATACTTTTATTAGCGTTTAATGAATATACCTGGGTCAATGGTTTCACTGCAGATGCTTCAAATGGGGACTTGGTTTCTCCCTCCAGAGCCTGAGCATTCCCTTAGTCTAAGAACTCTGATGGAAATAGAACTTTTGTTTTGCAGAGAAGGTTGGGGAGAGGACCAGAGTCACTGAGTGGTTGTTAAACCATCTCACAGTTCAATCAACGTGAGATGGTTATCTGAGCAGTTGAAACTGCTCCTTATTTTATCTGACCAATTATAGGATTATTATTATTATTATTAAATTTAAATAAATATTTATGAGCCATAGAAAAGTAATAATGAACCATATAATAATAATGATAATTATTCTAACATTCTCCCACTTGGCTCATAAATCATAAATATAATGAACGTGAAACATAATATGCATAGTATAAGCTAATTCCTTCGTTACATTGGCCAGAAAATAAGTCATCATTCAGTTAGAAACTAATAAGAATCATGGCGGTAATACGTCACTACTTTAACGCAGTCTCTTCCATGTATCACAATATTAATTTCAATCTTAATACGATTCATAATGATATTTTCCATGATGGTCCACGATAATGTCTTTGTCAAAGACAAATCCTGTTCATATTGACATAAAACATTCATGTATATGTACTCCAAAACTAAACAGGACACTTAACATAGAAACGAAACTATATTGAGCTCCAAGTATCAAATATACCAAAAACACAAACCTTAACATAATGTTAACTGTTTCAATAACACCCATTCTCTCAACATGCTCATTAAATGCCTTTGGCGGCAAGGCTTTAGTTAATGGGTCTGCAATCATTAATCTAGTGCTAACGTGTTCAACTGATACTCTTCGTTCCTGAACATCTTCTTTAACGGCAAGATACTTCAAATCAATATGTTTAGCACCACTTTTATACTTGTCGTTTTTAGAAAAAAAAAAAAAAAGAAGACTGCTGCGGCATTATCACAATAAATTTTCAGCAGCTTGGCAATACTGTCGACAATTCCAAGTCCTGAAATAAAATTCTGCAGCCTCAACCCATGATTTGTGGCCATAAAACATGCCACAAACTCAGCTTCCATAGTGGATGCAGCAATGACAGTCTGTTTCGCACTTTTCCAAGAGATAGCCCCCTCGGCTAAAAGGAATAGATATCCAAATGTGGACTTCCTTGTGTCCAAACACCCGGCAAAATCTGAATCCGTTTACACCTCAAGGCGATCGGACCGCTTATAAGTAAGCATGTACTCCTTTGTGCCTTGTAAGTATCTTAACACCTTCTTCGCAGCCTTCCAGTGATCCATACCAGGATTGCTTTGATATCTACCAAGCATCCTGAGAGCAAAGCTAATGTCTGGTCGGGTACATGTTTGAGCATACATCAAACTCCCAACGACAGATGCATAAGAAATATTTTCCATTTCCTTTCGCTCCAATTCATTCTTAGGGCATTGCATAAGACTGAACTTATCTCCCTTCTGAATTGGAGCAACAGATGTAGAGCACTTTTCCATTCTAAATCTTTCTAAGACTTTGTTAATATATCCTTTCTAAGACAATCTTAACACTCCTTTTGATCTATTACGGAATATTTCAATTCCAATCACAAAGGATGCCTCACCTATATCTTTCATTTCAAAGTTCTTAGAAAGAAACATCTTGGTCTCATGCATTAA
>NC_044921.1:2847592-2857592 GCF_003576645.1 Ipomoea triloba | reverse complement strand
TATATTCCTTATATTTTTGTGTGTAATTACATTTATGTGTTAGTGGTAAGTGAATTATTAATTAGTATTATGTAGAATTGAGATATTAATTAATTGCTAGTATTTGCATGAAATTATGAATTTGTGTGGTTGGTTGAAATTTTAGTGTGTATATATATATTTGTATCCTGTACGTATGTATGTAGTTTTATAAAAAAAAATTAATTATTTTAAGTTATATTTTGTTTTGTTAATTTGTATGGATTTATGTTAAATATAGATAGATAATTCTAAAATTATCTCTAGTGATAATTGATCTTTTTGACATTTTTGTGATTAAGGATTTTCTTTTATTAAAAATACTATTTATGAGAGATTTAGAATTTTGGACAAATTTTAGTATGGAAAAATGATTTGAGAAACTATATTTTCTTAAAAATATTGGAAGCTATGTGAAATTTGAAATTTGATTAAGTGGTTGAATTTTAATTGTTGTAGAGGAGTGCCCGTCAGGAACAATCCTCGGGTACTAGGGCACTATGGTGTGTTCTGTAGGAGTGGGTCTGTATACCCTAAATTACAGGGTTGTAAATAGAAACTTTATCCTGGCTACTAGGGCTGGTAACTTCCCGTTGAGGCTTGGAATCCTCATTCGGGGGTGTGCACACTTAAGGTTAGAGTCCGGTTTCCAAAAAGTGAAAATGAGAATTTTTGTGTAGTACAGCATAAGTTCTGTTACTAGGGCCTAAAAACAAAGGACCCTTTCCCATTATGTTTATGTATGTTATGCTTCCATATTATCATTATTATTTTCATTATTATATTAACAATTTTTCTAAGCAAAGGAAATGTAGTTGAAATTTTCTGAAAGGTTTTGGTAAAAAGACTACTACCCCTTTTTCAAATTATATAAAAGTATTATTATTAAAAATTATTTTTAGGGTTCGGCAAGTCCCTTACTTAGCATGTTTTGCTAACCCCATTTTATTTGTTGTGTTTTGTTATTGCTTGTGTAAGTAGCAGGGAATAAATGATAAGAGTTGCAGTGGCGAGAGCAGTAGACTAAGTTGCTGTTTGCTTGGGGATTTAGCAAACTAAAGAATTATTTAACAAAGACTATTTAAGGATTTTATTTTATTATTTTGAGGACTATGAGAACTTGATGTCATTTTTAATTTGGGATTTGTTAAGACTAGCCTTGCATCTAATCAAGTAGTATTAGGTGTGGTGGTATGTAGCACCCTTGAATAAAGTTATTGTGGATTTTGATTATTATGAATTGAATAAAATTTAATTTTCTATTTATAGTAAGGCTATTTTAAGTAAGTCCCAGGATTTGAATTTGGGGGTGTTACATCACCACTTCCACTTATGTTATCATTCTCAATGAACTTGGCATTTCCAGTTTCAACAATTCTTGTAGTATGGCTAGGACAATAAAATCTATACCCTTTAGACTTATCTGGATAACCAATAAAAAATTCACTAGTTGTTCTTGAGTCCAGTTTCTTTCCATGTGGATTATAAATGCGTATCTCCGCCGGGCATCCTCAAACATGAAGGTTCCTTAAACTGGGTTTCCTTCTAGTCCACAGTTCAAAAGGTGTTTTTGAAACTGCCTTGCTAGGAACCCTGTTTAATAAATAAGCGACAGTTTTTAAAGCATATATCCACATTCACAAGGGTAAAGAAGAATAACGCATCATGCTCCTAACCATTTCCATTAAGGTTTGATTACGCCTTTCTGCAACACCATTTTGTTGCGGTGTTCCAGGCATTGTGTATTGAGCACAAATACCACGTTTTTCAAGAAATTTAGCAAATGGACCAGGACATTGTCCACTTTCATTATATTTTCCATAATATTCACCACCCCTATCAGACCTTATAATTTTCACCTTTCTGTCTAACTGTCTTTCAACCTCTTCAACAAATACCTCTAAGGCCTTTATTGATTGAGATTTTTCATGCAACAAATAGACATAATCATAACGTGAAAATTCATCAATAAATATGATGAAATATTTTTCTTTTCCGAAAGTTGGAACATCAAAAGGTCCACATATATCATCAGTGTGTATTATTTCAAGGAGTTGTGTACTTCTTGTGGCTGCATTCTTATTTGTGTGATTTGAATGCTTTCCTTTAATACAATCCACACAAATACCAAGATCAGTAAATTCCAATTCCGAAAGAATTTTATTCTTTACAAGTCTTTGAATCTTTTCCTTGGATATGTGACCCAAACGTTTATGCCACAAGTAAGTTGATCTTTATCAACTAAACTTCGTTTAGTTCCAATACTATGATGCAGGGTTAAAAGAGTTTCAGCAAAAAGATTGTCAAGATTTAATTTGTACAAACCATCAGAAAGTATACCATAACCAATAAAGTGATTTTGTTTGAACAAACTAAAACATCCATTTCCAAACTTTAAGAAAAAACCATAAGAGTCCAGCTTTGACAAAGAAATTAAATTCCTAGAAACTGAATGAACATAAAGAGTCTCAAACAAATCTAAATGATGTCCAGTATCTAAAATTAAACGATAAGTTTCAATGGCTTCTACTGGAGCTTTGACTCTGTTCCCCATGAACACAAATCTTTCATTTGGCTTTATGGTTTGGGTCATAAAGAATCTCTGCATAGTATTCGAAACATGAGTAGTGGAACCAGATTCAATCCACCAAGTATTATAAGAAACTTCAGTTAAATTTGATTCGAAACATACTGATATAAAATTTATACCTTTCTTTTAAAACCATTTCTTTTTGTGGATTTGAGAAGCGGACTCATTAGTCTTCATTGGTCCTTTCTTACCCTTCTGATTCTTCTTTCCAAACTTTTTACCAGCCATTGACTGACTCATGAGATTAATTGAGTGAACCACTTGTCCCTTAAGCCAGCCTTGTTTCCTCTTGGGTTAGCATTTTATGCAATTCGAGCACATTCCACTTATCTTTAATGGAATTATAATTCACTTGGAATGTCTCATACTCGTGAGGCAAGAATTTAAAATAAATTGAACAAGGAAAGATTCACTTACTTCCATTTCCATGGACCTTAATTTTGCTGCTAAGGTTAACATCTCAGTAACATGATCATGCATGAAACGCGAACCACTAAATTTCATGGTGGTCAGTTTACCCATAAGTGTGCCTGTTAGAGCCTTATCAGCATATTCAGAAAGTGAATTTTTCTCCACAAGTTTCAACAAACCCTTAGCACTGTCAAATTTGGGAATTGTTGACTTGACGTTGCTTCCAAGTGTCATTCGCATAAGCATTAAGCTGAGTCTATTTGACCTTTCCCATGTTTGATGGAAAGCTACATCATCAGCACTGCTATTATCATCAATAGCAGCGAGCTTGTCAGTCAAGAGTGCTAGATCAAGATCTAGAACACCGAGGTGAAACTGAATTTGTTCATGCCACTCAACAAAATTCAGCCCATTAAACTTTACAATAGACGCAGCTTGCAAATGCATTGAAACACAACTTAATGCTGCAATATATATAAAATACTTAAAGCATTAATTCTATATTAACACAAAGTAAATAAATTTAACTAACATACTCAAAAATAATTAAATACATTGAAGGTCTCCTTTGGGTGATCCAACAACGCGTAACATTAAACATAACGATGCTCAATTATTACAATTTTCACATAATTGGCTATTAATTATATTACGACTAGACTTGTTTGCTATCTTTGGATATGCTAAACAATCCAATCAAATATAAATAATTAACCGCTATTATGTTTATAATTATGAAATAATTGATTAACCTTTGGGCGACTCTTAAATATTTCATAATTATTAAACTTCAATTACCCAATATAATAGAAAAATAAAATCACTTCAATTACCCAATATAATAGAAAAATAAAATCATGTCATTTCATTATAAGCATCACATAATCATGGGTAATTAATTTTTTTTATTTAAATTTGATATCTATGAAACTTTATAATTTGGTCATTTTGGCAACTAACAAATAATCATAATTAGATATCAAATAAATATGCCATAATAAATAATATCAGAAAATCAATGCGGAATCTATATCTATACTATATATAAAAACAAAATCTTCACTTTAAGCTTCCCGCCCAAAATAGTCCTACAATATTTAGGATACGATTATTTCTTATTTTCCTATTCGTTGTACAATTCTACATTACAATTCCTATCGTACTACAATTCTACATTACAATTCCTATCATACTACAATTCTACCGTAAAAAGATACAACCTTATATAAATCCGTAATCCTATTCTGCGAACTGCGAACTTTATAAGAGAAACGCAGTGTAATTATTCAGAACCTCCCCACTATCAAATCTGCAAATTCTGTTGCTACGCCTATTTTCTTTCAAACTCTACAAATCGAAAACAATTTTCTTCTTTCACTAATGTTTCCAAACAGCTTGATTTTGTAATACCATTCCTGCAAAAGAAAAACAGCATAGAGTAATGATAACTATACTTATTATTAACAATTTTAGTATTAGGTATTACAAATTAATATATAATTTACATAATAATTAAATATAGAAAGACCGATTATATTATAAACTCAATAATTTTGTAAAAGAATGTAGTGGTATTACTTTATTTGATGGTATAGTTAGTGCAATGAAAAGGACATGTGATATACCAAACATATGCTGGTACGGGATCATTCGAAAACATCTATACTATATATAAAAGTAGTATCCTCCTATTTCATCTTTTTCGCTCAAATTTTTGTAGTCAGTTAATTAAATATTTCATTGGTCAAATAATTAATAAAGCATTTGGTAAGAAAATGTAAAATGAAAATTAACTAATATCTATTAATTGGTAATATTGTTTCTATATTCACGTATCAATACTATTAATAAAAGTAAAATTCTCCCCTTCAACTTTCCCACACAAAATAATATTATTAATTAATTGGTAAAAAATTAATAACGTTTAATTGGTAACAAAACTTTATTTACCAAATTCTCATAATAATTAAACCATTATAATTGTGAGAATAATGAAAACAAAATCTGCGTAATTTTTAAGAAAAAAAAAATTTATTAATTATTATTTACACCAATAATAATAATTCAATTAATTATCTATACTTCTATATCTATACTACTATTAATATAAATAAAATCATCCTTTGTGAAATCCTCGGCCAAACAATAGTAATAGTAAAGATAAAATTGAAAAGAAAACTGATTTTACTAATTGATTGAAAAAGGGACAAGATATTACTAATTGACTGAAAATTATTTAAAAACATTAAAATAAATTAATTACACTTTTCTTTTGAAAACTTTAAATTATTTAAACTTTAAAAAAAATTAACTAAACATGAGTTGTTAGATTTTTTATAATAATTAAAATTAATTCATTCAAATATGGAGGAGGAAGAAAAAATCTAAATGCGATATGGTGAAAATGAATATACTTAAGGTATAAAAGTATAACTGCACATATATATATTAGTGTAGTTAATGTTCATAATTACTTTAAGAAAAATCTACTGAAGCACAAAAAGTCAACATTGTCTCCACTAAGACTCGAACGCACCCCCTTCCCCTTCCATATGGGAGTGCAACCAGGTGCCATTAGACCACAAGGTCTTGACATTATGGTAATTAAGCTAAACATTGATCGTTGAATTTCTTTTTATAATAAATATAATTAAATTATTTCTCATTTTCCCATATTTATTTTAGTAATAATATAATTACATAAGTCATATTACATATTGATCTTTTTAAGATAATTGTTGACAAACAAGTCATATATTATTCAATTAATTGAGTAATACTTTTGCACTAATCTTATAATCAAATAAATGTATACTGTAACACCCCGGACCTACCTTCCCGTACATTCGAGGCATTACCGCCACACCTAGAGAGAGAGTTCTATCATTCCGCGATAAACCTCACTCTAGGTGCACAGGCTAAAGGAATTATTCTCATCACAATAATCACTCAACAGGTACTTAACACTTTCATACATGTCAATTGGTGAAGCTTCATTAAGCAAAGTATATAATCTTGCAAAAATACATACATAAGATTGCCCCTCGGGCCAAAATACCAACAAGGTTCAGCCTAGACGCAACTAGTCATACCTAGCCATCACTAAGGCTACAAAAAATATATGTACACCAAAAAATTTCCCAAAGACTCCCAAAGATCCGACGTCTAGTCAAGCATGCGGTACACGGGGCCAGTGAACTCTCCCCAGACCAGGTGCCACTCCCCTTCATACCAGGTAATGTGGTCCAAAAACCGAGAAGTGGTTATGACCATCAACCACTCCTCCCAAACATCCCGAGGGCTAGGGTCCCAAGGGTAGGGGTAGTGCACAATGAACTCCAGGGGATCGCTACCATCTAACGGCTCTATGGGGTAAAAGCCGTAAGCAGCCTGGACCTCGTCTATAACCGGGCAAGAGACAAAAGGGGCTGACGGAGCCATAGGAGTATCTGGGTTGGTGGGAGCCTCGGGAGCATAACTAGGTGCGTATGGGTCTTCCCCCTCCATCATCTGTATATAATCGTCATAATCCATGCCCTGACAAACATACTCCGGTGAACTTTCGGAGTTCACTGGGCTGCAGGAACTGACACTAGACTGCATCTGATAAGAACACAGTGAAGTGTAGTTAGCACAACGGCTAAGTAAGGATATCCATGGGTTATTCAAAACTAAATAAAGGTTTTGTAAAAGTTGTTACATAGGAAACCCTATACCTTACTCATCTGCAAGATTCTACCTGCAACAGTTATAAATAGCAACTTGCATACATTATGAGCACAATTCCATAACGTCTCATAACATTTTCCCTCTTGACAGGGTCATTTGATATTCATTTACATACTCAATAATATATTGTTAAACAATTAAGCATACTAGTAAGTAGTAGAAAACATAAATCTCACATCTTGCGTGTAATCACTTTAGTAGAACCTTTCCCTCATAATGATACTCTCATCACTTTTCTCTTTTCAAAGAGAAAGATCACCCACAACCTTTGGGTACTTAAAACTTGTTACATCTCTCTTTCCCGTAGCTACAGAGTAACTACATTCGTATTTCGAAATTCCACTTAGTCCTAGATAGAAAGTGTGAGGCCTTTGGAGTCCTTTCTCCACTTTTGACCACTTGGATCGTTGAACTCGGGTTCAATGGTCATCGCCCGGTCTAATACTGATCCCCTGGACTTATAGGAGCGTTGGAATGATTCCTAGCTAGCCTCACTAGGTTCATAAGAACGACACCTACCCGAACATAGAGTGACTATACTTAAGTGTGCACACCCCCGTAGGAGTACCTTTTCCTTCCGGGTGATATAGTACTCGGCGAATAGACTTCGCCCACAGTATGATTGATCATACACATAATTACCATGCGGAATAGGCACTTTAAGCTCATCTTTATTCCGTGGTTAACAAGATCCTTCACCACTTTTACTAGAACTAAGGTTTGAAAACATTTTTCTACTCTTTCCCTTTTCTTGCATTGAAAATATTTTGGACATACTTGGGTCAATTCCAATACTCGGAAATTAATTCTCTTTTTACCCAAACTCAAAAATCCTCCTTTTCTTTGCAAAACCTTTGGATGATCCATTAACATCCTTTCACAAAAGTAATTTAAGTATAACAATTCTACACTTTCAACTCCACAATTATTACATAAGTCTCACATTTGGCACATACATCTCAATGTATATGACATATACGTTTTCCAACTTCGACATAGGCATAGCACATAACATATATTTATTCTTCTCACTAACCACATATACAATTATGGGTTATACATACCATATACGATACACCAAATGTGACCTTTTCTTAATACATACATACCCATATACGTACATATATATATATATATATATATATATATATATATATATATATATATATATATGGTTTAAATACCCACACAGCACACGTATATAGATATATATATATACGATACACATAAATATATATATATCTATATATAACTACTATAGTTCACGTACAACACACCAACATACTCACAATACTTATAATTGTATATACACTACACTACACGTACCTACATTACATATATATACATAAATCACTTATATAAATATATGTATACATATGCTATACTACACATACATACATACTACATATGTGTACATAACACTTATAAATATATATATACTCTACACTACACGCACATGCATACTATATATATGTACATAATATTTATAAATATATATATATATACTACACGTACACTCATACTATATATATATGTACATAATACTTATAATTATACATATATATCTTGCACCATACGTACATATACTCAATATGTACACAATATATATATATACATTCATCATGTACACAAAAATTCCACCTAGAGCCCATCATATTTCAACCAAGCTATCAATTATCTAGTTTCAAACAACCTCACCCAATTAAAGGGATTCCTTACCTCAACCGGGTTTCTAATTCCGTAGAAAATCCTTGTAGATGATTTTCCCCAATTCACCTTAAAACCCTAGAATTCCAACAACAACATAACACATGATTTTAAGAAATCTTAACTTAGATTCATGTTCTAGGATGAAAAATAAAGCTATCTACCGAATAAAATTGGAGTTTTACCGAATATCTTGAGAGTTGTGAAGAAATTGCTAGCTATGGAGTCTTGAAGCTTGATGAAGATGATGAAAATCCCACTCTCTCTCTCTCTCTCTTTTTTTTTTCGGCAATCACAAGGAAAAAGGGGAAAAAATTTGCCTTATAAACCCACTCCACTCTTAGTTGACTAGTCTCATCCTTATGTGATAAGATCTAAAATAAAATGGAATAAAATAATCTAAAATATCTTAGCTTAGACTGATTGGGATTAAATCAGATGAATTCTCGGTAGAAACTAATTCAATTCAAATAATTCTCGAACCCAAAAATTTATTCCAGTCTAGAACTCAAAATTGGGCTAGGTTCGGTACACCGCGAAATTTCGCGATGTACGATCACAAATAAATTTTGGCTGCTATGGGCTAATCTAATTAAATAGGAAATTCAAGAATAATAGTATGATGCCTAAAAATCCATTTCCTAGGAAAAACGGGTCCGAATAGTAGTTCCTAAAATTTTTACGGTTCGTGACCGGGACGTACGATCGCAGCTTATTACTAACTGTCCTTACTTATAATAATTCTTTTGAGGCATCGGGAGATCATCTCATGAATGTTATAGCCTAAAGAAATATTTTTCGAACCTTAATTTTACTGAAATAGGTGAGGGGTTACAGTCTACCCTCCTTAAGAAAAGTTTCGTCCCCGAAACTTACTTTCTCAGTAGACCGCTACCTACTTTCATGCACACATATGGCAATTAGCACATAGAACATTGCACATCAAGTATCTTAGACACATAATAAGTAGATTGACTCTTACTTACTTGAGTTAAACAACTCTGGATATCGTTCCATCATCGCGTCTTCCAATTCCCAGGTAGCTTCTTCTGGGCTATGGTTTGACCATTGAACTTTGACCATCCTGATTGACTTCCTCCTCGTGTCTCGGGTTTTAGAATCCAAGATTTGAATTGGCCTTTCTTCATACGTCAATGAGTCATCCATTGTCAGTCCCTCCGGCTCCAGTACATGAGACACATCAGGTACATATCGTTTCAATTGAGAGACATGAAACACATTATGTACTCTGTCCAGCTCGATGGGTAGAGCCAATCGGTATGCTAGATTTCCCACTCTTTCTAAAATTTCATAGGGTCGTATAAATCGAGAGCTCAGTTTCCCTTTCTTTCCAAATCTTTTGACCCCTTTTGTGGGTGAGACTTTCAATAATACTTTCTCTCCCACTTGGTACTCTACGGATTGTTGCTTTAGATCAGCATAAGACTTTTGGCGATCTTGTGCGATTTTCATTCTCCCCTGAATCACTTTGATTGCCTCAATGGTTTCTTGTAAGTACTGAGGTCCAAGAATAACAGCATCACT
>NC_044921.1:2833657-2846485 GCF_003576645.1 Ipomoea triloba | reverse complement strand
ATATATATATATATATATATATATATATTATATATATATATATATATATATTATATATATATATATATATATATATATATATTATATGTGTGTAATATATATTATTACTATATATAAGATTATATTAGGTCAATATCCTTAATACCTAATAATGTTGATTGGAGGTTACAAAGTCTTGATTTGGAGAATTTCAAAATTAAAGGATGACTACTTATTTATCTTCCTTCATATAGGGGATTGATTTAGTCTTCCCCTTTAGTCTTCCTAATCTACCTAGCCGACATCCTCATCTAAAAAGAAGGAAATTTTCTTCTTCATCTTTTCCTTCTCTGATTCGTTCCTTCTTAAAAAAAAATAAAAAATCATTCCATCATTTTATTCAAGAGTTTGGAACCTCATCTTCTCAAGTAAGTTAATATTATTGTTTTCTTGTAATTTTCCAGGTAGTATAGAGTTAGGATGATTGTTAAATTATGTGCTTATGTGGTTTCTTTATTTGTGTTGATTGATGATGATGATGATGGTAGAAGAAGAGCCCAAGTCACCTTGAAGATTGATTGAAAATTGAGATTTTTGATATCCAAGTAAGTGGGTTTGTTTTCTACTTGCTTATCCCATTTGCATGATTTGATGTATATATGAATATATATATATATATATATATATATCTATATATATATTAAAATAATTATATAAATATATATATTTTTGGTAGTACGTATAAAAGAGAAGACAAAAATATATATAATAATATTTTCTTTTATTTATTTGTGTTGTACGTATGTTTAAAAAAATAAAATGTTTTCTTTTATTTATTTGTACCGTATGTGTTATTTATATATATATATATATATATATATATATTCCTTATATTTTTGTGTGTAATTACATTTATGTGTTAGTGGTAAGTGAATTATTAATTAGTATTATGTAGAATTGAGATATTAATTAATTGCTAGTATTTGCATGAAATTATGAATTTGTGTGGTTGGTTGAAATTTTAGTGTGTATATATATATTTGTATCCTGTACGTATGTATGTAGTTTTATAAAAAAAAATTAATTATTTTAAGTTATATTTTGTTTTGTTAATTTGTATGGATTTATGTTAAATATAGATAGATAATTCTAAAATTATCTCTAGTGATAATTGATCTTTTTGACATTTTTGTGATTAAGGATTTTCTTTTATTAAAAATACTATTTATGAGAGATTTAGAATTTTGGACAAATTTTAGTATGGAAAAATGATTTGAGAAACTATATTTTCTTAAAAATATTGGAAGCTATGTGAAATTTGAAATTTGATTAAGTGGTTGAATTTTAATTGTTGTAGAGGAGTGCCCGTCAGGAACAATCCTCGGGTACTAGGGCACTATGGTGTGTTCTGTAGGAGTGGGTCTGTATACCCTAAATTACAGGGTTGTAAATAGAAACTTTATCCTGGCTACTAGGGCTGGTAACTTCCCGTTGAGGCTTGGAATCCTCATTCGGGGGTGTGCACACTTAAGGTTAGAGTCCGGTTTCCAAAAAGTGAAAATGAGAATTTTTGTGTAGTACAGCATAAGTTCTGTTACTAGGGCCTAAAAACAAAGGACCCTTTCCCATTATGTTTATGTATGTTATGCTTCCATATTATCATTATTATTTTCATTATTATATTAACAATTTTTCTAAGCAAAGGAAATGTAGTTGAAATTTTCTGAAAGGTTTTGGTAAAAAGACTACTACCCCTTTTTCAAATTATATAAAAGTATTATTATTAAAAATTATTTTTAGGGTTCGGCAAGTCCCTTACTTAGCATGTTTTGCTAACCCCATTTTATTTGTTGTGTTTTGTTATTGCTTGTGTAAGTAGCAGGGAATAAATGATAAGAGTTGCAGTGGCGAGAGCAGTAGACTAAGTTGCTGTTTGCTTGGGGATTTAGCAAACTAAAGAATTATTTAACAAAGACTATTTAAGGATTTTATTTTATTATTTTGAGGACTATGAGAACTTGATGTCATTTTTAATTTGGGATTTGTTAAGACTAGCCTTGCATCTAATCAAGTAGTATTAGGTGTGGTGGTATGTAGCACCCTTGAATAAAGTTATTGTGGATTTTGATTATTATGAATTGAATAAAATTTAATTTTCTATTTATAGTAAGGCTATTTTAAGTAAGTCCCAGGATTTGAATTTGGGGGTGTTACATCACCACTTCCACTTATGTTATCATTCTCAATGAACTTGGCATTTCCAGTTTCAACAATTCTTGTAGTATGGCTAGGACAATAAAATCTATACCCTTTAGACTTATCTGGATAACCAATAAAAAATTCACTAGTTGTTCTTGAGTCCAGTTTCTTTCCATGTGGATTATAAATGCGTATCTCCGCCGGGCATCCTCAAACATGAAGGTTCCTTAAACTGGGTTTCCTTCTAGTCCACAGTTCAAAAGGTGTTTTTGAAACTGCCTTGCTAGGAACCCTGTTTAATAAATAAGCGACAGTTTTTAAAGCATATATCCACATTCACAAGGGTAAAGAAGAATAACGCATCATGCTCCTAACCATTTCCATTAAGGTTTGATTACGCCTTTCTGCAACACCATTTTGTTGCGGTGTTCCAGGCATTGTGTATTGAGCACAAATACCACGTTTTTCAAGAAATTTAGCAAATGGACCAGGACATTGTCCACTTTCATTATATTTTCCATAATATTCACCACCCCTATCAGACCTTATAATTTTCACCTTTCTGTCTAACTGTCTTTCAACCTCTTCAACAAATACCTCTAAGGCCTTTATTGATTGAGATTTTTCATGCAACAAATAGACATAATCATAACGTGAAAATTCATCAATAAATATGATGAAATATTTTTCTTTTCCGAAAGTTGGAACATCAAAAGGTCCACATATATCATCAGTGTGTATTATTTCAAGGAGTTGTGTACTTCTTGTGGCTGCATTCTTATTTGTGTGATTTGAATGCTTTCCTTTAATACAATCCACACAAATACCAAGATCAGTAAATTCCAATTCCGAAAGAATTTTATTCTTTACAAGTCTTTGAATCTTTTCCTTGGATATGTGACCCAAACGTTTATGCCACAAGTAAGTTGATCTTTATCAACTAAACTTCGTTTAGTTCCAATACTATGATGCAGGGTTAAAAGAGTTTCAGCAAAAAGATTGTCAAGATTTAATTTGTACAAACCATCAGAAAGTATACCATAACCAATAAAGTGATTTTGTTTGAACAAACTAAAACATCCATTTCCAAACTTTAAGAAAAAACCATAAGAGTCCAGCTTTGACAAAGAAATTAAATTCCTAGAAACTGAATGAACATAAAGAGTCTCAAACAAATCTAAATGATGTCCAGTATCTAAAATTAAACGATAAGTTTCAATGGCTTCTACTGGAGCTTTGACTCTGTTCCCCATGAACACAAATCTTTCATTTGGCTTTATGGTTTGGGTCATAAAGAATCTCTGCATAGTATTCGAAACATGAGTAGTGGAACCAGATTCAATCCACCAAGTATTATAAGAAACTTCAGTTAAATTTGATTCGAAACATACTGATATAAAATTTATACCTTTCTTTTAAAACCATTTCTTTTTGTGGATTTGAGAAGCGGACTCATTAGTCTTCATTGGTCCTTTCTTACCCTTCTGATTCTTCTTTCCAAACTTTTTACCAGCCATTGACTGACTCATGAGATTAATTGAGTGAACCACTTGTCCCTTAAGCCAGCCTTGTTTCCTCTTGGGTTAGCATTTTATGCAATTCGAGCACATTCCACTTATCTTTAATGGAATTATAATTCACTTGGAATGTCTCATACTCGTGAGGCAAGAATTTAAAATAAATTGAACAAGGAAAGATTCACTTACTTCCATTTCCATGGACCTTAATTTTGCTGCTAAGGTTAACATCTCAGTAACATGATCATGCATGAAACGCGAACCACTAAATTTCATGGTGGTCAGTTTACCCATAAGTGTGCCTGTTAGAGCCTTATCAGCATATTCAGAAAGTGAATTTTTCTCCACAAGTTTCAACAAACCCTTAGCACTGTCAAATTTGGGAATTGTTGACTTGACGTTGCTTCCAAGTGTCATTCGCATAAGCATTAAGCTGAGTCTATTTGACCTTTCCCATGTTTGATGGAAAGCTACATCATCAGCACTGCTATTATCATCAATAGCAGCGAGCTTGTCAGTCAAGAGTGCTAGATCAAGATCTAGAACACCGAGGTGAAACTGAATTTGTTCATGCCACTCAACAAAATTCAGCCCATTAAACTTTACAATAGACGCAGCTTGCAAATGCATTGAAACACAACTTAATGCTGCAATATATATAAAATACTTAAAGCATTAATTCTATATTAACACAAAGTAAATAAATTTAACTAACATACTCAAAAATAATTAAATACATTGAAGGTCTCCTTTGGGTGATCCAACAACGCGTAACATTAAACATAACGATGCTCAATTATTACAATTTTCACATAATTGGCTATTAATTATATTACGACTAGACTTGTTTGCTATCTTTGGATATGCTAAACAATCCAATCAAATATAAATAATTAACCGCTATTATGTTTATAATTATGAAATAATTGATTAACCTTTGGGCGACTCTTAAATATTTCATAATTATTAAACTTCAATTACCCAATATAATAGAAAAATAAAATCACTTCAATTACCCAATATAATAGAAAAATAAAATCATGTCATTTCATTATAAGCATCACATAATCATGGGTAATTAATTTTTTTTATTTAAATTTGATATCTATGAAACTTTATAATTTGGTCATTTTGGCAACTAACAAATAATCATAATTAGATATCAAATAAATATGCCATAATAAATAATATCAGAAAATCAATGCGGAATCTATATCTATACTATATATAAAAACAAAATCTTCACTTTAAGCTTCCCGCCCAAAATAGTCCTACAATATTTAGGATACGATTATTTCTTATTTTCCTATTCGTTGTACAATTCTACATTACAATTCCTATCGTACTACAATTCTACATTACAATTCCTATCATACTACAATTCTACCGTAAAAAGATACAACCTTATATAAATCCGTAATCCTATTCTGCGAACTGCGAACTTTATAAGAGAAACGCAGTGTAATTATTCAGAACCTCCCCACTATCAAATCTGCAAATTCTGTTGCTACGCCTATTTTCTTTCAAACTCTACAAATCGAAAACAATTTTCTTCTTTCACTAATGTTTCCAAACAGCTTGATTTTGTAATACCATTCCTGCAAAAGAAAAACAGCATAGAGTAATGATAACTATACTTATTATTAACAATTTTAGTATTAGGTATTACAAATTAATATATAATTTACATAATAATTAAATATAGAAAGACCGATTATATTATAAACTCAATAATTTTGTAAAAGAATGTAGTGGTATTACTTTATTTGATGGTATAGTTAGTGCAATGAAAAGGACATGTGATATACCAAACATATGCTGGTACGGGATCATTCGAAAACATCTATACTATATATAAAAGTAGTATCCTCCTATTTCATCTTTTTCGCTCAAATTTTTGTAGTCAGTTAATTAAATATTTCATTGGTCAAATAATTAATAAAGCATTTGGTAAGAAAATGTAAAATGAAAATTAACTAATATCTATATTTGGTAAGAAAATGTAAAATGAAAATTAACTAATATCTATTTTTGGTAAGAAAATGTAAAATGAAAATTAACTAATATCTATTAATTGGTAATATTGTTTCTATATTCACGTATCAATACTATTAATAAAAGTAAAATTCTCCCCTTCAACTTTCCCACACAAAATAATATTATTAATTAATTGGTAAAAAATTAATAACGTTTAATTGGTAACAAAACTTTATTTACCAAATTCTCATAATAATTAAACCATTATAATTGTGAGAATAATGAAAACAAAATCTGCGTAATTTTTAAGAAAAAAAAAATTTATTAATTATTATTTACACCAATAATAATAATTCAATTAATTATCTATACTTCTATATCTATACTACTATTAATATAAATAAAATCATCCTTTGTGAAATCCTCGGCCAAACAATAGTAATAGTAAAGATAAAATTGAAAAGAAAACTGATTTTACTAATTGATTGAAAAAGGGACAAGATATTACTAATTGACTGAAAATTATTTAAAAACATTAAAATAAATTAATTACACTTTTCTTTTGAAAACTTTAAATTATTTAAACTTTAAAAAAAATTAACTAAACATGAGTTGTTAGATTTTTTATAATAATTAAAATTAATTCATTCAAATATGGAGGAGGAAGAAAAAATCTAAATGCGATATGGTGAAAATGAATATACTTAAGGTATAAAAGTATAACTGCACATATATATATTAGTGTAGTTAATGTTCATAATTACTTTAAGAAAAATCTACTGAAGCACAAAAAGTCAACATTGTCTCCACTAAGACTCGAACGCACCCCCTTCCCCTTCCATATGGGAGTGCAACCAGGTGCCATTAGACCACAAGGTCTTGACATTATGGTAATTAAGCTAAACATTGATCGTTGAATTTCTTTTTATAATAAATATAATTAAATTATTTCTCATTTTCCCATATTTATTTTAGTAATAATATAATTACATAAGTCATATTACATATTGATCTTTTTAAGATAATTGTTGACAAACAAGTCATATATTATTCAATTAATTGAGTAATACTTTTGCACTAATCTTATAATCAAATAAATGTATACTGTAACACCCCGGACCTACCTTCCCGTACATTCGAGGCATTACCGCCACACCTAGAGAGAGAGTTCTATCATTCCGCGATAAACCTCACTCTAGGTGCACAGGCTAAAGGAATTATTCTCATCACAATAATCACTCAACAGGTACTTAACACTTTCATACATGTCAATTGGTGAAGCTTCATTAAGCAAAGTATATAATCTTGCAAAAATACATACATAAGATTGCCCCTCGGGCCAAAATACCAACAAGGTTCAGCCTAGACGCAACTAGTCATACCTAGCCATCACTAAGGCTACAAAAAATATATGTACACCAAAAAATTTCCCAAAGACTCCCAAAGATCCGACGTCTAGTCAAGCATGCGGTACACGGGGCCAGTGAACTCTCCCCAGACCAGGTGCCACTCCCCTTCATACCAGGTAATGTGGTCCAAAAACCGAGAAGTGGTTATGACCATCAACCACTCCTCCCAAACATCCCGAGGGCTAGGGTCCCAAGGGTAGGGGTAGTGCACAATGAACTCCAGGGGATCGCTACCATCTAACGGCTCTATGGGGTAAAAGCCGTAAGCAGCCTGGACCTCGTCTATAACCGGGCAAGAGACAAAAGGGGCTGACGGAGCCATAGGAGTATCTGGGTTGGTGGGAGCCTCGGGAGCATAACTAGGTGCGTATGGGTCTTCCCCCTCCATCATCTGTATATAATCGTCATAATCCATGCCCTGACAAACATACTCCGGTGAACTTTCGGAGTTCACTGGGCTGCAGGAACTGACACTAGACTGCATCTGATAAGAACACAGTGAAGTGTAGTTAGCACAACGGCTAAGTAAGGATATCCATGGGTTATTCAAAACTAAATAAAGGTTTTGTAAAAGTTGTTACATAGGAAACCCTATACCTTACTCATCTGCAAGATTCTACCTGCAACAGTTATAAATAGCAACTTGCATACATTATGAGCACAATTCCATAACGTCTCATAACATTTTCCCTCTTGACAGGGTCATTTGATATTCATTTACATACTCAATAATATATTGTTAAACAATTAAGCATACTAGTAAGTAGTAGAAAACATAAATCTCACATCTTGCGTGTAATCACTTTAGTAGAACCTTTCCCTCATAATGATACTCTCATCACTTTTCTCTTTTCAAAGAGAAAGATCACCCACAACCTTTGGGTACTTAAAACTTGTTACATCTCTCTTTCCCGTAGCTACAGAGTAACTACATTCGTATTTCGAAATTCCACTTAGTCCTAGANAATCACTTTGATTGCCTCAATGGTTTCTTGTAAGTACTGAGGTCCAAGAATAACAGCATCACTCTTATCGCTCCAACATAGTGGACTCCGACACTTCTGTCCATATAATGCTTCGTAAGGAGCCATTCTTATGGTGGCATGATAGCTGTTGTTGTATGAGAATTCAATTAGATCCAACTGCTCATCCCACGAGCCCTGGAAATCGAGTGCACAACCTTTGAGCATATCTTCCAAGGTTTGGATTGTTCGCTCCGTTTGACNACAAGATCCTTCACCACTTTTACTAGAACTAAGGTTTGAAAACATTTATCTACTCTTTCCCTTTTCTTGCATTGAAAATATTTTGGACATACTTGGGTCAATTCCAATACTCGGAAATTAATTCTCTTTTTACCCAAACTCAAAAATCCTCCTTTTCTTTGCAAAACCTTTGGATGATCCATTAACATCCTTTCACAAAAGTAATTTAAGTATAACAATTCTACACTTTCAACTCCACAATTATTACATAAGTCTCACATTTGGCACATACATCTCAATGTATATGACATATACGTTTTCCAACTTCGACATAGGCATAGCACATAACATATATTTATTCTTCTCACTAACCACATATACAATTATGGGTTATACATACCATATACGATACACCAAATGTGACCTTTTCTTAATACATACATACCCATATACGTATATATATATATATATATATATATATATATATATATATATATGGTTTAAATACCCACACAGCACACGTATATAGATATATATATATACGATACACATAAATATATATATATCTATATATAACTACTATAGTTCACGTACAACACACCAACATACTCACAATACTTATAATTGTATATACACTACACTACACGTACCTACATTACATATATATACATAAATCACTTATATAAATATATGTATACATATGCTATACTACACATACATACATACTACATATGTGTACATAACACTTATAAATATATATATACTCTACACTACACGCACATGCATACTATATATATGTACATAATATTTATAAATATATATATATATACTACACGTACACTCATACTATATATATATGTACATAATACTTATAATTATACATATATATCTTGCACCATACGTACATATACTCAATATGTACACAATATATATATATACATTCATCATGTACACAAAAATTCCACCTAGAGCCCATCATATTTCAACCAAGCTATCAATTATCTAGTTTCAAACAACCTCACCCAATTAAAGGGATTCCTTACCTCAACCGGGTTTCTAATTCCGTAGAAAATCCTTGTAGATGATTTTCCCCAATTCACCTTAAAACCCTAGAATTCTAACAACAACATAACACATGATTTTAAGAAATCTTAACTTAGATTCATGTTCTAGGATGAAAAATAAAGCTATCTACCGAATAAAATTGGAGTTTTACCGAATAACTTGAGAGTTGTGAAGAAATTGCTAGCTATGGAGTCTTGAAGCTTGATGAAGATGATGAAAATCCCACTCTCTCTCTCTCTCTCTTTTTTTTTTCGGCAATCACAAGGAAAAAGGGGAAAAAATTTGCCTTATAAACCCACTCCACTCTTAGTTGACTAGTCTCATCCTTATGTGATAAGATCTAAAATAAAATGGAATAAAATAATCTAAAATATCTTAGCTTAGACTGATTGGGATTAAATCAGATGAATTCTCGGTAGAAACTAATTCAATTGAAATAATTCTCGAACCCAAAAATTTATTCCAGTCTAGAACTCAAAATTGGGCTAGGTTCGGTCCACCGCGAAATTTCGTGATGTACGATCACAAATAAATTTTAGCTGCTATGGGCTAATCTAATTAAATAGGAAATTCCAGAATAATAGTATGGTGTCTAAAAATCCATTTCCTAGGACAAACGGGTCCGAATACTAGTTCCTAAAATTTTTACGGTTCGTGACCGGGACGTACGATCGCAGCTTATTACTAACTGTCCTTACTTATAATAATTCTTTTGAGGCATCGGGAGATCATCTCATGAATGTTATAGCCTAAAGAAATATTTTTCGAACCTTAATTTTACTCAAATAGGTGAGGGGTTACAGTCTACCCTCCTTAAGAAAAGTTTCGTCCCCGGAACTTACTTTCTCGCATCTAGGGTCTCTCAGGAGACCGCTACCTACTTTCATGCACACATGTGGCAATTAGCACATAGGACATTGCACATCAAGTAACTTAGACACATAACAAGTAGATTGACTCGTACTTACTTGAGTCGAACAACTCTGGATATCGTTCCATCATCGCGTCTTCCAATTCCCAGGTAGCTTCTTCTGGGCTATGGTTTGACCATTGAACTTTGACCATCCTGATTGACTTCCTCCTCGTGTCTCGGGTTTTAGAATCCAAGATTTGAATTGGCCTTTCTTCATACGTCAATGAGTCATCCATTATCAGTCCCTCCGGCTCCAGTACATGAGACACATCAGGTACATATCGTTTCAATTGAGAAATATGAAACACATTATGTACTCTGTCCAGTTCGATTGGTAAAGCCAACCGGTATGCCAGATTTCCCACTCTTTCTAAAATTTCGTAGGGTCCTATAAATCGAGGGCTCAGTTTCCCTTTCTTTCCAAATCTTTTGACCCCTTTTGTGGGTGAGACTTTCAATAACACCTTCTCTCCCACCTGGTACTCTATGAATTGTCGCTTTAGATCAGCATAGGACTTTTGGCGATCTTGTGCGACTTTCATTCTCTCCTGAATCACTTTGATTGCCTCAATGGTTTCTTGTAAGTACTGAGGTCCAAGAGTAACAGCATCACTCTTATCGCTCCAGCATAATGGACTTCGACACTTCTGTCCATATAATGCTTCGTAAGGAGCCATTCTTATAGTGGCATGATAGCTGTTATTGTATGAGAATTCAATTAGATCCAACTGCTCATCCCACGAGCCCTGAAAGTCGAGTGCACAACCTCTGAGCATATCTTCCAAGGTTTGGATTGTTCGTTCCGTCTGACCATCAGTGGCCGGATGAAAGGCAGTGCTCATCTTAAGCTGTGTACCCATGGCTGCCTGTAATGTTTCCCAAAATCTTGATAGGAACCGTGAATCTCGGTCGGAAATAATATCGCGTGCTATCCCGTGATACTTAACCACATACTTGATGTAGGCCCTTGCCATTTTCTCCATTGACCAAGTTTTGTTCATCGGAATAAATCTTGCTGTCTTGGTTAACCGATCAACAACAACCCATACTTGGTCATTTCCAGCTCTTGTCCTTGGCAATCCTCCCACAAAGTCCATGGAGATTGAATCCCACTTCCATTGAGGAACCTCCAATGGTTGTAGCAACCCTTTCGGCTTACTTCTCTCTGCCTTAACCTTTTGGCAATTCAAGCATTTAGCCACAAATTCCGCAATGTCCTTCTTCATGCCCATCCACCAGAAATTTTGCCTCAGATCCTTGTACAGTTTGTCTCCTCCTGGATGAACGGAATAAGGTGTGTTGTGACCTTCTTTCATCAATTGGTTCATTAATTCCTTACAACTTGCAGGTATGATCCATCTGCCCTTGAATCTCATGCTCCCATCCGGATGCAGTTCAAATGGACCCTGTTTTCCATCCACCATTTTCTCCTTGATATTCTTTACCCAGTCATCCTCCCCTTGGGCTTGTTTGATCTCTTCAAATAGGGCTGGAGTGGCCGATAGGTAATATAACTTCATCTCTTGGTCTGCCTGACCACACATTGTTATTTCCAGATTGAGTTTCTGAAAATCCTTGCATAATTGTTCAGGTAATACCCAGAGAGCATGATTTGGCTTTCGGCTCAAAGCATCTGCTACCTTGTTTGCCTTACCCTCTTGGTATTGGATTTCCAGATCATAGTCCTTGATTAACTCCAACCATCTCCTTTGTCTTAAGTTAAGATCCCTTTGAGTGAAGATGTACTTCAAACTCTGATGATCCGTAAAGATCTTGCAAGTGATTCCATAAAGATAATGTCGCCAGATTTTGAGGGCAAACACCACAGCTGCTAGTTCCAGATCGTGGGTTGGGTAGTTAGCCTCGTGTGGTTTTAGTTGACGAGATGCGTAAGCTATTACCCTTCCATGTTGCATCAAGACACATCCTAGTCCTTTGTGAGACGCATCTGTGTATAGCTCATAGCCTTCCGTTCCCACAGGTAAAGTTAACACTGGGGCAGTCGTTAACTTCTTCTTGAGTTCCTGAAACGCATGGTCGCATTCCCCACTCCAACTGTATTTGGTAGTCTTCTTGAGTAGATTGGTCAAAGGTCTTGCTATCTTTGAGAAATCCTGGACAAATCTCCTGTAATATCCTGCCAATCCCAAGAAACTTCGAACTTCTGTAACCGATTTGGGTGGTTCCCATTCCATTACGACTCTTATTTTAGTTGGATCCACCGTTATCCCTTCCCTGGTGATTATGTGACCCAGGAATGCTACTTCTATCCCTTCCCTGGTGATTATGTGACCCAGGAATGCTACTTCCTCTTTCCAAAATTCGCACTTTGAACCCAGGAATGCTACTTCCTCTTTCCAAAATTCGCACTTTGAAAGTTTTGCGTAAAGTTTCTTTTCCCTCAACGTTTGTAACGTCATCCTGAGATGTTATTCATGCTCTTCCGGTGTCTTAGAATAAACCAAAATGTCATCTATGAAGACAACAATGAACTTATCCAGGTATGGAAGGAAAATCCTGTTCATCAAGTCCATGAAAGTTCCTGGTGCGTTGGTCACTCCGAA
>NC_044921.1:2808056-2833288 GCF_003576645.1 Ipomoea triloba | reverse complement strand
TTGCGAGCGTACTTCATCAGCCTCTGCATCGTCATCAACCTTGGTTCAGGTTGCTTTTCCATTCCTCGATAGGATATCCTCCTCCCCTTCGGTCCTCGCAGGACAACCTTTCGCTCACTACATACTATCTGAGCCTTATGTTTGTCCAACCAGTCCATTCCTAGTATCACATCGATACCCTCTAGATCGAAACGAATGAGGTTCCCGAGACAGTTGGATCCCGCTATTTCTATTGTGATATTGTCATATCCCTCCTTACAGGCCACTACTATTCCCGAGGCAGTTCTTACATTCAAATCTAACTCAATAGTAGGCCTTAGCTTTAATCTATCCGCAAATGTAGATGATATAAACGAATTGGTAGCTCCTGTATCGAACAATACTAAGCCAGGTACTGAGTTAATAAGGAATGTACCGGTCACGACGTCGCTAGCCTGAGCTTGCTTGCTGTTAACGACGTAGATCTTGCCCTGGTTTGCCGTGCTGCTTTCTCCCACGGGTGCTTTCCCTTTGTTGGTGGGATTTGGAGCTGCATTAGCCGGCCTCCCCCGGTTTCCATGTTGAGAGTTGCCTCCCCCATTTCTCGTCTCCGCGGGCCTCTGGCTGGTGTTCCCACCGAATCCTCCCCTTTGATTGTTTTTCTGAGAGGGGTCCCGATAATTGTCCATCCTGGTTTGGCACTCGTAGTACTTGTGCCCCAAAAACCCGCACTTAAAGCACCTGATCTTCTCCCCTTGGCAATTCTCACCGAGGTGATCTCGTCCACACCTCCGGCAAGTTGAACTTCTCCTCTGATTCATTCCTCCCTTCCTTTCCCCTTGCATCGGATTGAATCTTCCCTGGTTGGTTTTCTTGTTATCCGACTTGAACTTTCCCTGTCTATCATCCCCCTTCCTCTTATTCTTGCTGTAGACCTCCTGTTGATCCAGGTACACTTGGTAGTGGTCAGATGCTCTGTCATATGCCTCCTTGAGCGTAGTGCACATAAATGGTGCAATTGCTCCTCTCACAGCCCAATCCAGTCCACGTACAAATCTCCTCGCCTTGCTGGCTTCGTCAGGTACAATGTTCTGAGCAAACCTCACCAGCTCCACGTACTGATCGTAATAGGCCTGCACAGTTGCTCCCTTCTGTTTCAGTCGCAGGAATTCCTCACACTTGATTCCCTTAATCCTTTCTGTGTAGAATTGTCCTCTCAATTCTTCCTTGAATTCCTCCCAGCCAAAGTCTGGGTCTTGCAGCAAGTCGGGCCCAGCTGTTGACCACCAGTTGTCTGCCGTTTTTGTCAGATAGTACACGGCAGAGGATACTCGCTGATTTGCAGGACAGTTGACTGCATCGAGCAGCTTGTCAAATGTCCTAATCCATTCTTCTAAGATCACCGGGTCTTCTTCACCCGCATAGTATGGTGGCTGCCTGCTCGCTATGGCCTTTGCAAAATCAACTCGCGGCTGTCTGTTATTTTGATTATGGACTTGTTGAGCCATCATAAATCCGGCCATTTGCTCCATTGCGAGAGCCATACGGTCCATTGCCGATATCTCGTCGCCCTAACCGACAGGTATATTTCATCTAGGCGGCATCTTCACCAAACGACAGTTTCAAGTTAGTTCTTGAAGCATAAAAGCTCTTAAGGAGTTAGCTAGCTACGCAGTTAGTATAGCAGCTACCCAAGTACTATCCAGCAGTTCCCAACATTCACTTCGCCATGCTCATCAACCACGTATCTCAACTATGGCATAACAGTTAGGAACGCACTATACTATCATGCTTACTCACAACAATTATAAGTAATGATTAACACACATAAAGATACACAAATATTGATCAAAGCATTCTAGAATCGGGAGGTTTCACGAAATACAGATGATGAGGTGCCCCTTCTTGATGCTGCCTGGTCTCCAGCTCCGCTCCAAAACTCACACTTAGGCTCAGTCTTAGCAAACTTAGGCTGACTCAAACTTGGACTTTGAAAATCGAATTCTCCGAATTTCAATCCTAGACCTACAACGAGGCCATACAACCTAGGCTTCGACCTAATTCCCGAAGGTTCAACCTAGGCTCTGATACCACTTTGTAACACCCCGGACCTACCTTCCCGTACATCCGAGGCATTACCGCCACACCTAGAGAGAGAGTTCTATCATTCCGCGATAAACCTCACTCTAGGTGCACAGGCTAAAGGAACTATTCTCATCACAATAATCACTCAACAGGTACTTAACACTTTCATACATGTCAATTGGTGAAGCTTCATTAAGCAAAGTATATAATCTTGCAAAAATACATACATAAGATTGCCCCTCGGGCCAAAATACCAACAAGGTTCAGCCTAGACGCAACTAGTCATACCTAGCCACCACTAAGGCTACAAAAAATATATGTACACCAAAAAATTTCCCAAAGACTCCCAAAGATCCGACGTGTAGTCAAGCATGCGGTACACGGGGCCGGTGAACTCTCCCAAGACCAGGTGCCACTCCCCTTCATACCAGGTAATGTGGTACAAAAACCGAGAAGTGGTTATGACCATCGACCACTCCTCCCAAACATCCCGAGGGCTAGGGTACCAAGGGTAGGGGTAGTGCACAATGAACTCCAGGGGATCGCTACCATCTAACGGCTCTATGGGGTAAAAGCCGTAAGCAGCCTGGACCTCGTCTATAACCGGGCAAGAGACAAAAGGGGCCGACGGAGCCATAGGAGTATCTGGGTTGGTGGGAGCCTCGGGAGCATAACCAGGTGCGTATGGGTCTTCCCCCTCCATCATCTGTATATAATCGTCATAATCCATGCCCTGACAAACATACTCCGGTGAACTTTCGGAGTTCACCGGACTGCAGGAACTGACACTAGATTGCATCTGATAAGAACACAGTGAAGTGTAGTTAGCACAACGGCTAAGTAAGGATATCCATGGGTTATTCAAAACTAAATAAAGGTTTTGTAAAAGTTGTTACATAGGAAACCCTATACCTTACTAATCTGCAAGATTCTACCTGCAACAGTTATAAATAGCAACTTGCATACATTATGAGCACAATTCCATAACGTCTCATAACATTTTCCCTCTTGACAGGGTCATTTGATATTCATTTACATACTCAATAATATATTGTTAAACAATTAAGCATACTAGTAAGTAGTAGAAAACATAAATCTCACATCTTGCGTGTAATCACTTTAGTAGAACCTTTCCCTCATAATGATATTCTCATCACTTTTCTCTTTTCAAAGAGAAAGATCACCCACAACCTTTGGGTACTTAAAACTTGTTACATCTCTCTTTCCCGTAGCTACGGAGTAACTACATTCGTATTTCGAAATTCCACTTAGTCCTAGACAGAAAGTTTGAGGCCTTTGGAGTCCTTTCTTCACTTTTAATCACTTGGATCGTTGAACTCGGGTTCAATGGTCATCGTCCGGTCTAATACTGATCCCCTGAACTTATAGGAGCGTTGGAATGATTCCTAGCTAGCCTCACTAGGTTCATAAGAACGACACCTACCCGAACATAGAGTGACTATACTTAAGTGTGCACACCCCCGTAGGAGTACCTTTTCCTTCCGGGTGATATAGTACTCGGCGAATAGACTTCGCCCACAGTATGATTGATCATACACATAATTACCATGCGAAATAGGCACTTTAAGCTCATCTTTATTCCGTGGTTAACAAGATCCTTCACCACTTTTACTAGAACTAAGGTTTGAAAACATTTATCTACTCTTTCCATTTTCTTGCATTGAAAATATTTTGGACATACTTGGGTCAATTCCAATACTCGGAAATTAATTCTCTTTTTACCCAAACTCAAAAATCCTCCTTTTCTTTGCAAAACCTTTGGATGATCCATTAACATCCTTTCACAAAAGTAATTTAAGTGTAACAATTCTACACTTTCAACTCCACAATTATTACATAAGTCTCACATTTGGCACATACATCTCAATGTATATGACATATACGTTTTCCAACTTCGACATAGGCATAGCACATAACATATATTTATTCTTCTCACTAACCACATATACAATTATG
This sequence comes from Ipomoea triloba, assembly GCF_003576645.1. Taxonomy (NCBI): domain Eukaryota; kingdom Viridiplantae; phylum Streptophyta; class Magnoliopsida; order Solanales; family Convolvulaceae; genus Ipomoea; species Ipomoea triloba. Next base: position 2,829,247 of record NC_044921.1, on the reverse strand, counting down.
GGTTATACATACCATATACGATACACCAAATGTGACCTTTTCTTAATACATACATACCCATATACGTACATATATATATATATATATATATATATATATATATATATATGGTTTAAATACCCACACAGCACACGTATATAGATATATATATATACGATACACATAAATATATATATATCTATATATAACTACTATAGTTCACGTACAACACACCAACATACTCACAATACTTATAATTGTATATACACTACACTACACGTACCTACATTACATATATATACATAAATCACTTATATAAATATATGTATACATATGCTATACTACACATACATACATACTACATATGTGTACATAACACTTATAAATATATATATACTCTACACTACACGCACATGCATACTATATATATGTACATAATATTTATAAATATATATATATATACTACACGTACACTCATACTATATATATATGTACATAATACTTATAATTATACATATATATCTTGCACCATGCGTACATATACTCAATATGTACACAATATATATATATACATTCATCATGTACACAAACATTCCACCTAGAGCCCATCATATTTCAACCAAGCTATCAATTATCTAGTTTCAAACAACCTCACCCAATTAAAGGGATTCCTTACCTCAACCGGGTTTCTAATTCCGTAGAAAATCCTTGTAGATGATTTTCCCCAATTCACCTTAAAACCCTAGAATTCCAACAACAACATAACACATGATTTTAAGAAATCTTAACGTAGATTCATGTTCTAGGTTGAAAAATAAAGCTATCTACCGAATAAAATTGGAGTTTTACCGAATAACTTGAGAGTTGTGAAGAAATTGCTAGCTATGGAGTCTTGAAGCTTGATGAAGATGATGAAAATCCCACTCCCTCTCTCTCTCTGTTTTTTTTTTCGGCAATCACAAGGAAAAAGGGGAAAAAATTTTTTTTTTTTTCGGCAATCACAAGGAAAAAGGGGAAAAAATTTGCCTTATAAACCCACTCCACTCTTAGTTGACTAGAAAAATTTGCCTTATAAACCCACTCCACTCTTAGTTGACTAGTCTCATCCTTATGTGAAACCCACTCCACTCTTAGTTGACTAGTCTCATCCTTATGTGATAAGATCTAAAATCTTAGTTGACTAGTCTCATCCTTATGTGATAAGATCTAAAATAAAATGGAACTAGTCTCATCCTTATGTGATAAGATCTAAAATAAAATGGAATAAAATAATCTAAAATATCTTAGCTTAGACTGATTGGGATTAAATCAGATGAATTATCGGTAGAAACTAATTCAATTGAAATAATTCTCGAACCCAAAAATTTATTCCAGTCTAGAACTCAAAATTGGGCTAGGTTCGGTACACCGCGAAATTTCGTGAAGTACGATCACAAATAAATTTTAGCTGCTATGGGCTAATCTAATTAAATAGGAAATTCCAGAATAATAGTATGGTGTCTAAAAATCCATTTCCTAGGACAAACGGGTCCGAATACTAGTTCCTAAAATTTTTACGGTTCGTGACCGGGACGTACGATCGCAGCTTATTACTAACTGTCCTTACTTATAATAATTCTTTTGAGGCATCGGGAGATCATCTCATGAATGTTATAGCCTAAAGAAATATTTTTCGAACCTTAATTTTACTCAAATACTCAAATAGGTGAGGGGTTACATATACGTTCAATATTATAATTTTTTATAATTTCATCTTTATTTTTATTATCTAAATATATAATAAAAAATTTATCTGTGCATCGCATTGGGTAATTGGACAATTATTTGCTCTAATTCAAGCAAAGAACATCAAAAAAATATAATCGGTCCAACCAATTTCATAAATTGCGCTATATAATATTCGATGTTACAATTTATATAATTGTATATCGATCCAAATATTCTTAAAATATTATAACAAATCCATACTGTGCAACGCACGGGTGAAAATACTAGTAGTATATTAAAAGGAACTACGTAATTCAATTCTAATAGAACAATAATTCTAATACATAATAAATATTTGATATTCAAATTAATTATGGTTAATTGCAAACTATTATGCAGTTTGTTACGGAAGCAATAAACTCATGCGCCAAATACAATAATTACAAGGCATATACCGTGAAATCATCATATAATATGTTTCCTGGTCAATTAACGATAATTATAATTGTAAACACAAAAAATTCGAAATTGTATATATTCACAATATTGGGTTACAATGTGTGTGTAATTCAAGTTGCAGGTACAAAATCTCTGTATAGTCCTCTGATTCTTCACTGACGTGTTCTACTTAAGTGCCTCCGGGTCTCAAGTGGCGTAGCCTCCGGGATTCAACTGACGTAGCTTCTGGGATTCAAATGGCGTAGCTTTCCGGGATTCAAGGGCGTGATATTCAACCGGAACCGTCAAAGTACTTCAAGTTTCTAATTGCTTCAGAATGCCTTCAAAGCCTTCAAAAGCTCTCAAGTCTTCAATCCTCAAGGTGTGTCTAAAATGTGAAATGAGGGGCTCTATTTATAGTAGAGTGTACAACCAACTTCCCTCAACAAACTCCTTAATTAATTAATTAAATAATTAATTAATTAATTAAGAGGAATGAACATTGCCACAATCAAGTCCAGGTTCAAAACTCTATCATCTAATTCAAATTCAAATTAATTATAATTATTAAATTCAAATATAATAAAATTATATTTAAATTATAATTATTATAATTAAATTTAAATATGAATTGGGCTTGGACCGTTAATTAATTCAATAGCCCAACACCAATTTAACTGGGCTAATTAAATTAATTTAATTATCATGACTCAATTAATTAAATTGGTCCAACAATCCATCTAAAATTGAGCCCAATAATAACTTAATCGGTCCATTTGTCGATTCAAATTTTCGGTGTCTACAAATTGCCCCCTCGAGACTTGTCGTGACATGCTGCCTAACGTGCTTGGAGCGAGAAATCTCGAAATTTAAAATGCCTTAATCAATGGGCCAAAATAATAGAACTAACTTTAATTAGCCCATCAACCTCATCAACCTCAACGAATCCATGATCGAAAATGAATTTATGTTCTGGCCCAATATGTAAATCCAATTTCCTTGATACACATCTGACATCCCATTCCAATACAAACCAGTAAGCTTTAAACAATCCATGAAATTTAGGACTCTATCCAAATTCAACGATCACCGTGTTTTCCCCTTGTATGGCGCGACGTGATTATCAGCTTAGTAGTCACAAACTGACTCCATGTTGAACTCAAACACTCCCAAATCACCTATAAATATAGCCATAACACATCACTTTTCTCATCAGCGTTGAACAAGAAGATTCATCACCAAATCAAAGCAGCAGATTAAGGAGAACTGATTTGCAGTCTGCCCTTTCAATCAGGTAAATTCTTTACTCTTTATTTTCTATTTTCCCTACTGCTTTTTCATTTACAGAGGAGTAGCAAGACCATTCAATAAATAAACTGAAATCAAGAATCAATGAAGTTCACAAACCCAAGGAGGAAGCAACAGAGAATCTGTCGGGTAGAACAACCACCGGAGCGCGGTATCATTGATGCCGCCCGAGAGTGGGTTTCTACTCGGATTAGACGGATTTCTGTCGTTGACGGAGTTCCTCATCGGACAGCTCAACTGTCAACCGCCAACGCTGCCTCCTCCTCAATAGCACACTGCCGCCAAACTTGTAGAGCAAAGAAGAGAGAACGAACATTGGGCTATTGTCGTTGGATTGCATCGCGGAATTTTCCCCTGCTGATGTCGCCAATCGGTGCTGCTACGTCTACTGGAGGTCGCTGCTTAAACTTTTATCGATAGTTCGAACAGAAGATGGAGACCCACCGATCTTAATATTATGAGAGCAAGGGGTGCGCCTATGCTCCTAAAGGGAACTATAATGTCGACAGCGTTATTGACGAAGACCGGAGCCGAGCTCTTTTAATTGATAAAGCTGCCTTCATCATCTAAAGAGAGAAAAAGAGCTAGTTTCAATGTGGCGCTGTCCTCCACACACATCATCACCTTTAATTCTGATGGAGACAACACCATGACACACATACACTCTGTTTTGCTGTTTTTTTCCGTTTCTGCTTTTTTTCTTTCGTTTTTTTCCTTTTGAGTTTCTTTCTTCCGTTTTTTTTTTGCTTTTGTTTTTTTTTATTTCACTTTTTCGTTTCTTTTGTTTTGGATTCCTAGGTTTTTTTTTTGCTTTTCCCTTTTCACTTTCTTCTCTGTTTTATTTTTCTTTCGTTTTTTTTTGCTTTTGATCTTTTGTGTTTTGCTTTCTTAATTTCCATAACTCTAACAACAAAGTTAATTATTACTATTATATTATACCTTAGATCATAATAATAATAATAATAATAATAATAATAATAATAATAATAATAATAATAACTTTGTTAATAATGATGAAAATAATAATAATAACCTTAATCATTATCATCATTATTTTTTGCAGTAATTTTTCTCAATTTTGACATAATCTCAACGCGGCTCAAAGATGGTGCAATTTCAAGACCAATGGTTCGAAGGATAAAGGAAATTGGTGATATCAAGCACCAAGAGCGACCACAAAGTCACATTGGCCGTCAATCATCCCCTTGCATCCCCTTCACCGCCAAAGCTCACGGTGTCGTATCACGAACGCAATTGGACTCCTGAGTATAACATTCCACCGTCCAAAGTGTGGACTTTGCAACCGGGATTGAAACATGAACCTTCCACGGATATCCTTCCCACGCTGGGGAATCGCATAATTGATGATGAGGTCAAGTGGGGTAACGACATCGATTTCAGAGGCGAATTCATTTACACTCCAGGATACTGGGAATGGGCTGAAGATGTACTTAACCTCTTCAGAAAACCTCTACGGGAAGGCATGATATATGATGTTGTGTTCGCGTCATTATTCACATATGACCGCAACGTTGACATTGTCCAAGCTTTTTGCGAAGTGTGGTGCCCACGAACCAACACATTAATTACCTCCTCCGGCGAGATATCCATATCGCTGCGAGATCTGTACATGCTTGGAGGGTTGCCATTGCTTGGGGATATCTACGATGAGCGCATCCCAAACGCCTTGGACTTGAACAAGGGTTCATACACATGCTGTGCGCACTTATTCGAGGCGTTTTTCCATTTGACTCAACAAGAAAATCACACCACTTTTATTCAAGCATCCCGATGGATCGACTTCTGGTGCAGGAAAACCCGAAGATATCCAACTCCTCCACCTCGAAAAGAGAATAAGAAATCTCGACCAAAGGCTACTCACAACCCAAGCGGGATCCTTGAAACTGCTCCTAGATGGTCGAACATGAGTAAAGCACCCTTCGTCGAACTAAACATCCCCCCAAATCTTGAATAGGAAGTCTACTTAGCAGCATTTCTAGCGTGTTGGCTCTGTACGTTCGCACTACCGGGCAACCCCACGGCCACCATTCGCCCTGAGACTTTTAATATGGCGTGCAAAATGGCGAAAGGGATTAAGGTATGCCTCGCACCTCCAGTCCTTGCCAGCATCTACTACGGGTTAAACTCGATTTCAGAGTCTTTCTCTCCTGGTCAAATCGGCACCCCCTTCCCCATCCATTATGTATATGGATGGCTAGCAGCTTACTTCAATACTCACTTCAAGACCCCTAGCCTCATGTTGTTGTCTCCAAAGATGGTCACTTCTTCCGGAGAAGGCGGTGCTAAGCATTACGACAGAATTGATGCTCGTAAGAGGATTTTTAAGGGCGAACACGCGTCTTGGCTTTGCATGTCTCGTCAAAATGGTAGAGACTTCTTTTTCTGTGATGACAAGAGAGGGGGGAAAGATAATTTTGAATATTTCTTATGTTTGCGCCCTGGTTTTCTTGTTTTACGCCAAGGACGCCAATGTAAGGCTGAGCCTTATGTACCCCATCGCTTCAGTCGTCGGTTTGGATTCTACCAAGCATCTGCCCCCGGTTTGTTACTGACGGATGACCGCGACGTCGCACTTGCTAAGGGATTTCAACTACATCGCCAGTATGAGCACTTCCACTCTATGTCTAAGGCCACATTTCCCATGATCCCGACTTTTCCAAAGAAACATGTGTTAGACACTTACAAAGCCTGGTTGGTTGATGTGCATGCAAATCTCCTTGAGACTCGCGTCAAAGACATAGTCGTTAATGGTGACCCAAACGTAACCGTTAGAGAGGGAATAACTCAAGAGCAGAGGGATCAACTGGATACTTTAAGAAAAGGCAAAGCACCAGTACAGGATGCCCCCCATAATCAAGAACCAGAACATGCAACCCAAAAGAGGAGGGAGGAGCAAGTGAGGCACCGAAGTTCGGACGAGGATGTTGATAGTGATCGCAATTTTAAACGAAACAGAAGACCGTCGAACGAGGTTAGGAAACTTTCCTGAATTTTTTCCTTTCACCATGATTCAAAATCTTAGTCTTATTGATATATGTATTCCTTTTATAGGGTTCTGCTGGGTTACATGTGAGCAATGACGCCCGGTCGTCGAACCAACATTCTTCTATAGGCGAGGTGGAACATAGCGACAGTTCTGAATCCCTTAATCAAGTGGCAGCATCTCAGCAATCACCGTTGCCCTCAAACCCACCTCACAAAGGAGCACGACTGGAACCGTCTCATGTCTCTATTCTTCCTAGTGCAGATTCCTTCATGTCAAAGTATATGGCCATGATCGTAGGCGTTTGGAATGATATCTGCAAGAACCTAAAGGAAACTCCAGCTGAAAGTGTTTCTTCTTTCAAAGGAAGTGTTGAGAGACAAATCCAACTTTTGAAACATAACGCGGTAGACCTGTCATCATTAGAGAACAGGGTGGATGTTTTCTTTAAGAAGGCTGAGTATTATGATAAGATACGGTCCCAGCACTCAGAAGCGATGCCAGTTGAAACTCAAGTTGCGGAGTTATGTTCGGCGCAAAGTGCTCTTAAGGATGCTCAACAAAAGCTCTCTAAAACTCAAATCCTTCTATCGGAGAAGCAAAAGATCCTTGAGGATTCTGACGGACGAGTGACCCTCCTAGAAGAAGCTATAAAGGAAGCAGAGAAAACCATAACGGAGGCTGAGAGAACCATAAAGGATTCAAGGGAGGAGTTGACCAGGATCCATGATGAAAGGCCAAAGCTCCAAGAACTTGTGACTGAGGCTCAAGGACTGCGCGACACATCACAAGAGGTTGTGACTTCTACCGAAGAAACAGTGAAACGCATTCAGGAGACTCCCATGTTGACAAGTGAAGATGAAGATAAGCTTTCCTTAGCGGAGAAAGATCTAGAAGCAGACAAAGCAGATTTGATGAATTTTTGAATAGTGTAGATCTTTGATGTTTAGATATCGTACTCCTTTAGTTTATGCTTTTTTTCATTTCGACTTTGTATGAGTTCTTTTCTTTTGAAACGAGACTTTGACGTGAGTTGAATTCATTATTTTTTCCTTTTCATGAGACTTGCAAACAATTTTCTTCGATCACAAGTGTGAAAATGAGCTTGAATAAACCCCAAATGAGTCACTTCGAAATCAACTAACGAGAAAATCCACTTTAAATCATAACATACAATGAAATGATTAAACTTCAATGAATCTAAGTTGTTTCGAACGGACTTGACACAAAAGGATCTATTTTAATTATGACTGAACTTAGAAGAGAAAGTGTTTCTAAGCTGCCTACGTACTCCTGCGAAGGAGATCAAGTCAAACGTAGTTCAAAAGATTTTTTTTTTTAAATAAGTAAAGCCGTTCACAGTTTTAACTCATGCGGGCCAGGAGTGTCTATGACTTGTGTTGATACTCTAAGTTTAAGGGTAGTAGAGCTTTAGGAATCTTCCATTGATTGGACCAACCTTCAAACCATCTTCACTAACTAACTTGTAAGCCCCACCGGTGTATACTTCTTGAACCACATAGGGGCCATCCCATTTTGGAGTGAACTTGTGGTCGGTTTTTCGTGTCACAATGATTGGTCTTCGAACAGCTAGTACTTTGTCACCAATTTGAAAAGAACGGGTCCTCACCCTTCTGTTAAAGGCTCTTGACATATGAGCTTGATAGCATTCCAAGCTCTGTTGAGCTTGCAACCGTTTTTCATCCAAGGCTTCTAGCTCAGCCAAGCGTAACTTGGCATTTTCCTCATCAGTGAGATTCTCTTGTATGGCCAACCTTAAAGAAGGTATTTGGCGCTCTAGAGGCAAGACTGCTTCCACACCATACACCAAAGAATATGGAGTGCTTTGAGTAGGTGTGCGGCCATACACCAAAGAATATGGAGTGCTTTGAGTAGGTGTGCGGTCATACACCAAAGAATATGGAGTGCTTTGAGTAGGTGTGCGGTATGTGGTTCTATATGCCCATAACGCTTCTTCCATTCTGTCATGCCAATCACGTTTTGATTTTGAGACCACTTTTTTCAATAGATTGCATAGGGTCTTGTTAAAAGCTTCCGCAAGCCCATTCGCAGCTGCGTAATACGCTGATGAGTTCCGCTGTTGAAAGTCAAAAAGCTTGCAGATCTTGTCCATCAATTTATTGTCGAAGGGTTTCCCATTATCAGTTAAGATATATCGTGGGATGCCGAATCGATATATGATATGAACGCGGAGGAAGTCTGCCACATTTTCTTTCTTTACTTCTTTTAATGCCACGGCTTCTGCCCACTTTGAAAAGTAGTCGGTGGCGGCCAATATGTATGTATGCCCTGCAGATGACTTGGGCGTAATTGGGCCAACCACATCAAGTCCCCAAGCATCAAACGGCCAAGATGCGACTGTTGGGTGTGAAGGCTTTGGTGGCTGATGGATAAAGTTTGCATGAACTTGACAAGCTTGGCACCTTCGAGCATAATCTATGCAATCCTTTACCATTGTAGGCCAATAATAACCCATTCGTTTAATGTGGAAATGCAACTTAGGGCCAGACTGATGTGCACCACACACCCCAGAATGAGCTTCTTGCATGGCTTGTAATGCCTCTTCTTCTCCTAGACATCGGAGCTAGACTCCATCAAATGAACGACGATACAACGTCTCATTATAGTATATGAAGCGAGGAGCTCGGCGCTTTATATCCACCCTTTTGCGAGGATCTTCTGGTAACTTCCCATCAGTGAAGTAGTCAATCAACGGCTGCCTCCAGTCATCTTGGCCAATGTCGTAAACGGAAGCAGTAGGGAGTTCAACAGTTTCATCGATTGAGCCATCTTCGCTGAAGATAGGTGGAATTACCCACTTTTGACATACTTGTACTCGAGCTGTAGGATGAGCAATAGTTGAAGCCAATGCGGCTAAGGCGTCAACTTGCTTGTTCTCTTTCCTTGGTACATGTTCAATCGTGACGTCCCCCAACCATTGTATGAGTATCTTTGCGTAGTTGTTATATGGGACTAACTCTGCTTTCCTCACTTCGTACAGATCCATCACTTGGTTGACGACCAACTTTGAATCTCCATAGATGTTAATTCTTAGCTGTTTCATGTCAACTGCTATCTCTAGTCCCAGTATCAATGCTTGATACTCAGCAACATTGTTTGAACATGGCTCTGTCAAGGTGAATGAATATGGCAACACTTCACCTTCCGGGGTGATGAACACAACTCCAGCTCCTGCCCCTCCTCTATGCGCAGCTCCATCAAAATACATCTTCCATGGGGGTAGGACTTCGATGATAAGCACATCCTCATCAGGTAGGTCATCAGATAATTCCCATTCAGCCGGTATTGGGTGATCTGCTAAGAAATCGGCTAAAGCTTGCCCCTTGACAGACTTTTGTGGCACATAGACGATTTCAAACTGTTGAAACAATAAATAGCACCTTGCCAGGCGGTCAGAGAGAACGACCTTTGCCATAACAAACTTTACCGGGTTCGCTTTCGACACCAGTTGAATGATGTGAGCTTCAAAGTAGTGCTTAAGCTTTTTAATGGTGAACACGAGTACCAAACATAGCTTCTCAATTGGAGAGTATTTTAACTCATTTGGGGTCATCATTCTACTGAGATAGTAGAGGGCATTCTCTTTCCCGTTGTCATTTTCCTGAGCAAGCAGGGCACCCACAGAGCTTTCTTGGGCAGAGATATAAAGGATCAGTGGGCGACCGTGAATAGGAGCGGTCAACACGGGCGGCTTCATCAAGTATGACTTGATACTTTCAAACGCATTCTTGCACGCCTCGTCCCATACGAACGGGGTGCCCTTCTTCATTAGCCGACTGAAGGGTTGACATCTTCCTGCCAGGTTTGATATGAACCTTCGGNTTCCACACCATACACCAAAGAATATGGAGTGCTTTGAGTAGGTGTGCGGTATGTGGTTCTATATGCCCATAACGCTTCTTCCATTCTGTCATGCCAATCACGTTTTGATTTTGAGACCACTTTTTTCAATAGATTGCATAGGGTCTTGTTAAAAGCTTCCGCAAGCCCATTCGCAGCTGCGTAATACGCTGATGAGTTCCGCTGTTGAAAGTCAAAAAGCTTGCAGATCTTGTCCATCAATTTATTGTCGAAGGGTTTCCCATTATCAGTTAAGATATATCGTGGGATGCCGAATCGATATATGATATGAACGCGGAGGAAGTCTGCCACATTTTCTTTCTTTACTTCTTTTAATGCCACGGCTTCTGCCCACTTTGAAAAGTAGTCGGTGGCGGCCAATATGTATGTATGCCCTGCAGATGACTTGGGCGTAATTGGGCCAACCACATCAAGTCCCCAAGCATCAAACGGCCAAGATGCGACTGTTGGGTGTGAAGGCTTTGGTGGCTGATGGATAAAGTTTGCATGAACTTGACAAGCTTGGCACCTTCGAGCATAATCTATGCAATCCTTTACCATTGTAGGCCAATAATAACCCATTCGTTTAATGTGGAAATGCAACTTAGGGCCAGACTGATGTGCACCACACACCCCAGAATGAGCTTCTTGCATGGCTTGTAATGCCTCTTCTTCTCCTAGACATCGGAGCTAGACTCCATCAAATGAACGACGATACAACGTCTCATTATAGTATATGAAGCGAGGAGCTCGGCGCTTTATATCCACCCTTTTGCGAGGATCTTCTGGTAACTTCCCATCAGTGAAGTAGTCAATCAACGGCTGCCTCCAGTCATCTTGGCCAATGTCGTAAACGGAAGCAGTAGGGAGTTCAACAGTTTCATCGATTGAGCCATCTTCGCTGAAGATAGGTGGAATTACCCACTTTTGACATACTTGTACTCGAGCTGTAGGATGAGCAATAGTTGAAGCCAATGCGGCTAAGGCGTCAACTTGCTTGTTCTCTTTCCTTGGTACATGTTCAATCGTGACGTCCCCCAACCATTGTATGAGTATCTTTGCGTAGTTGTTATATGGGACTAACTCTGCTTTCCTCACTTCGTACAGATCCATCACTTGGTTGACGACCAACTTTGAATCTCCATAGATGTTAATTCTTAGCTGTTTCATGTCAACTGCTATCTCTAGTCCCAGTATCAATGCTTGATACTCAGCAACATTGTTTGAACATGGCTCTGTCAAGGTGAATGAATATGGCAACACTTCACCTTCCGGGGTGATGAACACAACTCCAGCTCCTGCCCCTCCTCTATGCGCAGCTCCATCAAAATACATCTTCCATGGGGGTAGGACTTCGATGATAAGCACATCCTCATCAGGTAGGTCATCAGATAATTCCCATTCAGCCGGTATTGGGTGATCTGCTAAGAAATCGGCTAAAGCTTGCCCCTTGACAGACTTTTGTGGCACATAGACGATTTCAAACTGTTGAAACAATAAATAGCACCTTGCCAGGCGGTCAGAGAGAACGACCTTTGCCATAACAAACTTTACCGGGTTCGCTTTCGACACCAGTTGAATGATGTGAGCTTCAAAGTAGTGCTTAAGCTTTTTAATGGTGAACACGAGTACCAAACATAGCTTCTCAATTGGAGAGTATTTTAACTCATTTGGGGTCATCATTCTACTGAGATAGTAGAGGGCATTCTCTTTCCCGTTGTCATTTTCCTGAGCAAGCAGGGCACCCACAGAGCTTTCTTGGGCAGAGATATAAAGGATCAGTGGGCGACCGTGAATAGGAGCGGTCAACACGGGCGGCTTCATCAAGTATGACTTGATACTTTCAAACGCATTCTTGCACGCCTCGTCCCATACGAACGGGGTGCCCTTCTTCATTAGCCGACTGAAGGGTTGACATCTTCCTGCCAGGTTTGATATGAACCTTCGGATGTATGCTAACTTCCCTTGTAAGCTCTTAAGCTCATGAAGGTTTCGTGGTTCGGGCATCTTCATTATAGCGTCGATCTTAGCTTGTTCGATCTCAATGCCCTTATGTCGAACAGTGAACCCAAGAACCTTCCCAGCAGCAACCCCAAAAGCACATTTCAAAGGATTCATCTTAAGTTGAAACTTTCGCAAGCGGTCAAAGACTTTTCTTAAATGTCCCAAGTGATCTGTGCGAAGCTTTGACTTCACAACCAAGTCATCGACATAGCATTCCACCATTTTGTGAAGCATGTCGTCAAATATTCTCTGCATAGCCCTTTGGTATGTAGCACCTGCATTTTTCAATCAAAAGGGCATCACTTTGTAGCAATAGATGCCTTTAGGCGTTCGGAACGCTGTCAACTCCTCATCTTCCGGCGCCATGCGAATCTGATTGTAACCAGAGGAGCCATCCATGAATGACATGATCTCGTGCCCAGTTACAGCATCTATCATCAATTCTGTGATGGGAAGTGGGAAGTCATCTTTCGGACATGCAACATTAAGGTCCCGAAAGTCTACGCATACGTGAAATTGGCCGTTCTTCTTGCGCACGGGCACAATGCTGGATATCCAAGTTGGATATTTCACTTCGCGAATAAATCCGGCCTCTATAAGTTTGTTGACTTCCCCTTCAATTGAGGGAATAAGTTCAGGGCGAAAGCGCCGTTGAGCTTGCTTGACTGGACGGCATGCCTTTTTCACTGCCAGGCGGTGTACTGCCACCTTTGGGTCTAACCCTGGCATTTCTTTGTAAGTCCATGCAAAGACATCAACGTATTCTTTCAACAGTTCGACATAGATTTTTTCATCTTCATTAGAAAGGAGTGTGCTGATGAAGATAGGCCGAGGATTCTCAGGGGTTCCTAGATCAACCTCTTTTAATTCATCTATTGCGGCTCGTACCCCTTCCTCTAACTCGTGGGGTGCCTCTTCTGCGTTTTCTCCCTCAATCGGGATCTCATCACATAGAGTGATGTGGAAAGACGACGCCTCCTCTCCTTGAGGTGATGCTACATCAGCACTTGAGCCAACGCTTTCCTCATTCTCCCCTTTCTGTACACGAGTGTGTACAATGGTCCTAGGTTGGACTTTCAGCACTTCTCCGCATGAAATATGAATATCTGTTTCTCGTCTCATACGAGAAGGAATCATACTTCGAGGCCTTTTAGAAGGTTCCGCTTCAACAGGATGACTTGCGTTGTTTTTCACATCTTGGACAACTCCAAGTCGATCATGGATTGACTTTCTTTTGGGGGCTTGAGGGTTTGACCCCAATCTATCAAAGACTGAGCGCTGAGACTCTATCTTCCCCATTCTCTTGAAGACTGACTTCCTTTTGCCATTGGCAGGAGTGAGTTGTGGATCACACTCACCTTCATCTGTAGATATACAGTTACTTGAAGCTCTGTTTATAAAAATTCGCACAGGTTTGGGAGGGACATAGCCTAATCCTTTGCGTGCATGTGGGTCCTGCTGGTTTGACTTGCCTCTACCACCGGCTTCTGGAATGAGCCTACCCAATTTTTGCGGTTCCTTGGGGTCGAAGCCTGCTTTAAACAGGAGTTTATAGGCATTGGGGTCAAAACCATCTGTGCGTTTCTCGGGCAATGTCTGACTTGTTCCCACCCGCACTTGATCTTCCAACGAGTTGACCGGAGTGGCTTTTAATGGTTCAATTCTTGTTAGTGGGAAAATAAGTTCCTTGTCACACTGACTTTGGTCTACGACTTGCTTACCCTTCCATTTCGGATCGGGAGGTGTATCATTACCGCTTTTATCAACGTCGTCTTCAACGACTTGTTTCTTTAAGTAAAATTTCGCATCTGCAAAGTATAACTCTGCCTCAGTGAATGGGATTTCATCAGCGACGACCTTCTCTATCACACCGCCTTTCTCAAACATTAAGCATTGGTGCCATGATGAAGGAACTACTCCATTCTCATGTATCCAAGGTCGACCCAACAACAGATTGTAGGATGTCCTTGCATCTATTACATAACACAAAGTACTTGAACTCAAAGATCCGATCCTGAGATCGAGTCTAATAATACCCAAGGCTCTTTGCCCGCCTTGATTAAATCCTTGAATCATCAAGCGGCTTTGCGAGAGTTCATCAGTGGCAATACCAAGTTCTTTCACAGCTCGGAGTGAAAGAATATTCACAGACGATCCTTGATCAATCAAAATTCTTTTAATCTTTTGTTCGCGAGCATAACCTTCAACAAATAGTGGGCGATTGTGAGGTGTTCCACCCAGTAATAGATCTTCATCTTTGAAAGTTATCTCGGTGGTGAAAGATGTAGCCTTGTGGACTTGGATCTCGTCGCTTCCTTCGACCACAGGGAATGAACATTCTTCAACTTCAACATGCTTTTCCTTAGCGTTCAGGCCAGCCCCAAGAATATTCGTCCTATGTTGATGAAACACCTTTGGCATGTATTGAGCCAGGGTAACCGGTGTTCGCGGCTTGTTGGGATGCCCCTTCTTCTTCACGTCAGAAACGGGATCTCTTGCTGGCCTTTTCTTAATCCATCGCTTCGTCATTCTCTTCAATGGCCTAACAGGCCTAGCATTATTCCTTTGCTTTCTATGGGTAACAAGCACCCAATCCCTCTCGTAGACGGAATCAACTTGTGGCGGCTTCGAGTGTTGCCCCCCAGTATGTTTCACAATAAAGGGAAGCAGACGTTTGCATTGCTTGCCCCCATCATTCTCACCATCCTCCATGAGTAATGGTGCAAACATTCCACATGAGATTTGGTTAGAGCTTGCCGTCGCATCAGTAAGTTCAATTTTTCCATCACGAGCTAGCGCCATCACCTTATCTTTAAAAACAAAACATTTTTCAATTGGGTGTCCGAGGAGGCGATGATATTTGCAATATTTGGGGTCATCCACGCTAGAGGCTTCTTCAGGGCGCTTCATCTCGGGCAATTCAATCAACTTGAGTTTTAATAACTCATCAAACATGGGTGAAACGTCAGAGTCCAATAACGGATACTGTTTCTGCTGCATCTCTTCAATGATTCTAGTTCCCCTTGATGGCCCAAAGAATGACCTAGGCCTAGGCTTCTTAGTCACTTTGGTGAAAACCCGCACTGGTGATGTTTTCACGTTCATAACTTCTTTCTTTTCTTGCTTTGGGAAGGGTTTGCCCCCTTTCTTGACTTCTTGCCTTGCAGGTGCTTTAGAGGAGCTAGGCATACTTGACATATTAAGCCCTCCGTTGTTCTCAATGCTCAACTCCATGTCGTGAGCACGACTGGATAATTCCTCAAATGTCCTGGGCTTGATACCTTGCAGGATGTATGATAGCCCGAAGTGCATGCCTTGGATACACATCTCAATTGCTGAACTTTGTGATATCTTTTCCTTGCAGTTGAGGCACAATTCCCTCCATCTCTCAATGTAAGCGCCTGCGCGTTCATCCTTCCATTGTGCTATAGAAACGAGTTAAGAACTCACGCTCCATGTCACTCCAGCTGTTGATGCAGCCATGCTCCAAGTCAGTGTACCAGTCAAAGGCGGTGCCCTTCATAGAGCGAACAAACTGCTTGACGAGGAAATCTCCATATGTTCCAGCATCGTTGCAAGTTTCCACAAAGTGGGCGATGTGCTGTCTCGGGTTGCCTTTTCCATCGAACTGTTGAAACTTGGGAGGTTGGTAGCCAAGCGGCATCTTCATTTCTTCAATCCTTTGGGTGTAAGGCTTGAGCGGCATCTTCATTTCTTCAATCCTTTGGGTGTAAGGCTTGGACGGCATCTTCATTTCTTCAATCCTTTGGGTGTAAGGCTTGGAGTAAGTGTATATTTCTTCAATCCTTTGGGTGTAAGGCTTGGAGTAAGTGTATGAAGGTTCAATCCTTTGGGTGTAAGGCTTGGAGTAAGTGTATGAAGGTTGTATCCTTTGGGTGTAAGGCTTGGAGTAAGTGTATGAAGGTTGTCCTCCCTCGAGTCTCCCTTTGATTGCTCCCATGATATAGTCATTCAGCTGGTCGATGTGTATCATGCCCCCAGACACTTGAACACTCCTTTCAGCGGGATGCAGGCGAGAGGTAGTCTCTTCCATGTGCCTGCTTTGATGACGTGGCGACTTGACGTCAATAGCCTCTTCTTGAGGTCGTTTCTCGGAAGCTCGACTTGTTTCGCCGTTCCTTCCGCTTTCAACCTTTTCACTCAGATCATTAAGCCTCCTTTCTTGACTGTGAAGAAGCCCGCTTATTCCCTCCAGAGCTTTGGTGATGTTCGCTAGCTGTTCCTCCACCGAAGCTGCGTTTGTTGCCATAGCGAGCATGACTGTGTAGACGTGGGTCCTCTCCGAGGCTGGTTTCCACATCGGCGATGGATGAGATATGGGAGATGAGCTTCCGCTGCTAAGGGGCTCGCCTGATGGAGTAGGACTCGCAGGGCCCTTGCTGCTGGTAGTTGTACTTGAGGGAGTAGGGGGAGGACTTTCGCTTCGAGTAGCTTCATTTGAGGGAATAGGACTCTTGCCACCAACGGTCTCTGTTGTTGAGGATGAACCCCTATCATATGTAGCTTTCTTTGAGCCGATGGAGACGCCTCCAAGCCTTCGGACGACGTTGCGAGCAATGTTTCGGGTCTCGATCAACTCCACCCCTAGGTCCCTCACTCGACTCCGAGTCAGTGCACCTTGCACCTCGCGCCTGTCGGAGCCGGCCACAGAAGATGCCTTAGAGCCGGTAACTTGAGCGTAAGTCTTTCTTGATGCCATTTAGATTCTTTGTATAGCTTGGAGGTGAAGAGATGAGAGGCAGAGTGGTCCCACTGGGCGTGCTAAAATCTGTAAACACAAAAAATTCGAAATTGTATATATTCACAATATCGGGTTACAATGTGTGTGTAATTCAAGTTGCAGGTACAAAATCTCTGTATAGTCCTCTGATTCTTCACTGACGTGTTCTACTGAAGTGCCTTCGGGTCTCAAGTGGCGTAGCCTCCGGGATTCAAATAGCGTAGCCTCCGGGATTCAACTGACGTAGCTTCCGAGATTCAAATGGCGTAGCTTTCCGGGATTCAAGGGCGTGATATTCAACCGGAACCGTCAAAGTACTTCAAGTTTCTAATTGCTTCAGAATGCCTTCAAAGCCTTCAAAAGCTCTCAAGTCTTCAATCCTCAAGGTGTGTCTAAAATGTGAAATGAGGGGCTCTATTTATAGTAGAGTGTACAACCAACTTCCCTCAACAAACTCCTTAATTAATTAATTAAATAATTAATTAATTAATTAAGAGGAATGAACATTGCCACAATCAAGTCCAGGTTCAAAACTCTATCATCTAATTCAAATTCAAATTAATTATAATTATTAAATTCAAATATAATAAAATTATATTTAAATTATAATTATTATAATTAAATTTAAATATGAATTGGGCTTGGACCGTTAATTAATTCAATAGCCCAACACCAATTTAACTGGGCTAATTAAATTAATTTAATTATAATGACTCAATTAATTAAATTGGTCCAACAATCCATCTAAAATTGAGCCCAATAATAACTTAATCGGTCCATTTGTCGATTCAAATTTTCGGTGTCTTCAAGAATATCAAACAACAAAAGCATGTAAGTGCTTATCAATGGCAGAATACATTTAATAATTAACAATCATCACATTATATATATATATATATATATATATATATCTACAATCTTAATAAGAGCCAATAATGTTAGGGTTCTAACGGGAAGAAAAAAAATATTGGTGTAATTATTTACTTAAACGAATGGTTCATATTATTTTGATTTTAGTAATCTTTTATGATTTTCCTTCTTTACCCTCTTTTATATTATTTTCTTTTCTTAAATAACCTCACATTCCGTTAACTTTTAACTTTAGTAACGAAATATTCCGTTAACTTTTAACTTACCCATTAATTTCTATAAGAAACGTCTTAGGTTCGAATCTCATCCTAATTAGAGTTGGTATAATTGTTAAACATAAACTAAAAATAAATATGTTAGAGTATATTATTGAAAATTAAGTATCCATTCTATTACGTACTCTTATGATCTTATTAAATTAAATATATTATTTTCTTTAGAAAGAGATATAATCTCATTACTTATATTGTCTTTATTTTCTACAATGCAAAAATTCATTATCTTCAAATTCATTAATTAATTATATTCACTACATTATTCATTATTTTTGTTTTTCACTTTCTTGTAATTAAATATTATGTATCAATGTTATAATACAAAATAATGTTATATATTTATTTACCAAGTATTCTATTAATAACATAGAAAAAATTAAAAAAAAAATAATTTGAAATCAATCATATTAACTACTTAGGGAGGATTTGTTGACAAAGAAGAAATTCAAATAACCCAATAAATTGAAGCGAAAAACTACCCCGTAATATTTTTTGGACTACATCACAGCTGTTTACTTTAAAGGTAAATCGTATTTCTTTATTAATATGATTTAAAATGTATAAATTTTTATTACCAAAAGTAGTATATATTTATACTATCGTTTTTAGACTAAATATTTTGACTATCATTTTTACAAAATTGCAAACATTTATTTTAGTGACAATTATAATCAATCTCATATATAATCTTGCATTCATATACTTTGAATTGCCGATTTAAATAAATAAATTCAACATTCAATTACATATGCATGAACATGTCCTATATAATCTTGTATTGATATACTTTGAAGAACTTATTTAAAAAAGAAAATATTGGGCATTATTATATTCACGCGACGCGCGTGTAAAAACTAGTATATATATATATATATATATATATATATATATATATATATATATATATATATATATATATATATATATACTAATAAGAGCCCAAGAGAGTTAGGCCTAAAATGGGTAGAAAAAATGGCAGTCAAATTATTTAATCAAATGGATGGTTCAGATGAATTATTTAATCAAATAGATGGTTAAGATAATTCAGATTAATATTATTAATAAAGATTACCTAATTTAACCTTACTTTTATGATTATCCATTAAGTTTTCTGTTAAATATTTTCTTCTCCGTTAATATTCCGTTAACTTTTAACTTACCCATTAATTTCTATAAGAAAGGTCTTAGGTTCGAACTTCATCTCAATCAAATTTGACATAATTAAGTTTTTCACTCTATTTTACTCTTATTAAATTAATTAAATGGTTATACTTCTTTAATTATGTGTCTACAACACATTTATTTGAAAAAATTATTCATTATCAAAAATTAAATTAAATAAGAGAAATAATTTCATTAGTTATATTGTCTTTATTTTCTCTCATGCAAAGATTCTTTACATTCAAATTTATCAATTGATATTCATTACATTGTCCATTATCTTATTTTTACAATATCTTGAAATTAAATATCAAAGTTATAGTACAAAATAATGTTATATATTTATTTACCAAGTATTTTATTAATACTATGAAAAAAAATTTAAATAATTTGAAGCTAATTATATTAATTACTTAGGGATTGGTTGACAAAGAGATTACTCAAATAACTCAACAAATTGAAGCAGAATCACTCTAGTTTACTTTTATTGAATTAAATAAATTAGTAGTTACACCCAAAAATGATACATATGTATTTCTTTAATAACATGAAAAAAAATAAAAATGAATAGTTTGAAACCAATCATATTAAGTACTTGGGGGATTGTTGACAATAAAAGTACTCAAATAACCCATTACCCAGCAAATTGAAGCGAGAAACTACCTTTTAATATCTTTGGAATACATAATATTTTAAATTTTCAAAATTTTATTAATTTATTTAATCTTTTTTCTTAAATTAGGGATTTCTTTATCCACAATAACTCATTCAACAATAATGGTTGAACCAAATGAACTCCAAACAGAACACCTAAAGGAAAGTCCATAGCTCTTATATCATAATCTCATTGCATGACGTTGTACGTCATCTATGCTACCAACAATATCCGGATTGCAAATAACACACTACCAACAAAAAGGAAGAGAACAAATAGTAAAGATGAAGACAATGACAATGTTACTCAAAAGAAAATTAAGAACACTTAGAAAAATCCAAATTAAAAGTAGTATTTATTTAGAATACATTATATTTTAAATTTTCAAAATTTTATTAATTGATTTAATCTTTTTTCTTAAATTATGGATTTCTTTATCCACAATAACTCATTCAACAATAATGGTTGAACCAAATGAACCCCAAGCAGAACACCTAAAGGAAAGTCCATAGCTCCTATATCATAATCTCATTGCATGACGTTGTCATCTATGCTACCAACAATAACCGAATTGCAAATAACACACTACCAACAAAAAGGAAGAGAACAAATAGTAAAGATGAAGACAATGACAATGTTACTCAAAAGAAAATTAAGAACACTTAGAAAAATCCAAATTAAAAGTAGTATTTATTTAGAATACATTATATTTTAAATTTTCAAAATTTTATTAATTGATTTAATCTTTTTTCTTAAATTATGGATTTCTTTATCCACAATAACTCATTCAACAATAATGGTTGAACCAAATGAACCCAAGCAGAACACCTAAAGGAAAGTCCATAGCTCTTATATCATAATCTCATTGCATGACGTTGTCATCTATGCTACCAACAATAACCGAATTGCAAATAACACACTACCAACAAAAAGGAAGAGAACAAATAGTAAAGATGAAGACAATGACAATGTTACTCAAAAGAAAATTAAGAACACATAGAAAAATTCAAATTAAAAGTAGTATTTATTTAGACTATCATTTTTAGACCAAATATTTAAACTATCGATTTTACAAGGTTGCAGACATTTATTTTAGTAATAATTATAATGAATTTTCTATATTATCTTGGATTCATATACTTTGAGTTAGATATTTAAATAAAAAAA
>NC_044921.1:2780175-2803929 GCF_003576645.1 Ipomoea triloba | reverse complement strand
ATATATATATATATATATATATATATATATATATATATATATATATATATATATATATATATATATATATATATATGTAATCCATTGGTTTTGAATTGAAATTGAAGATGAGTGCATTAGTGCATATATAATAATATATATATAGTAATCCACAGTGTGTATTACGTAATATATATATACTATAAATACACAAGCATGTGATTTGCTCCCCAATTTCATTCCCACACATTACGCACACGCATATAATATATATGTGATGTATACATATGCGTGGTATATGTATACATATAACATATACGAATTATTATATAACCCAATAGGGTAGCTCAAGTGGCAAATGAACTCTCTTTGTAGGGAAGAATTTTGGGAGATCTTGGCTTCAATTCCCACAAGTCACGTTTCCCCTTGATCTAGCTCCCGTGTACATGCGAAATATTTTTCATGGCAGTTTTTTCCGAGCCTTAGCCTTAGAACTATTTCCAAGCCTTATAATTTCTTCACAAACTTTCTGACTTGAGTGTCCACTCCTCAATTGGATCTGACAAGAAAAGGACACCAATAGTGTCGAGTGATGAAATAGGAAAAGACAACATGTCACGCCAAGAACCCTTCCCGCTACGACCCAATAACACGAGTGGATAACTGGATTGTTGACATAGAAACTCAATCATCAAAGACACGGGTTTCACAATCGAACATACGCCATCTGGAATACTCAGATATACTCTCAAATTTAAGAAGAGGGATACTTGAAGGTGAAGCCTCATGTAACTAGCACCCTCGCTTGAACAAGTTCAGTTTCATTAAGGGATACTGAAAATGGACTGAAGTCGTACTCTATATGCATCATGACCTCACATGAGGTAGCTTATACTCGTGTGAGAGTCTTGAAAGATATGCAACAATTTCGACTCGTGCTAGGGAGTCTTGGAGGATATGAGACAGTTTCGACTCATGTCAAAGAGTACCCTTTAACTTCATCCCCTTAAAAAATTCATAAGGGGTTTGCCCCTTATCAGCTCACGGGTCAAAATGCATGTGATTGTGACACTTTTATTGCTGAGGTTATCATAGATTTAGTCAAGGCTGAGACTATAGTTTCAAATGCCAAGGCAGAAGTCTCCCGCATTCAAGAGTTGACTATGTTGACGCCGGAAGATGAAGGGAACCTTTTCTCTTGATATACCACCTATGGAATATGAATTGGATTTGTTTTTGTTATGACTGAACTTAGATAATTTGATTTCTAAGCTGCCTACGTACTCCTATGAAGGAGATCAAGTCAAACGTAGTTCAGATGATATATTTTTTTTAGGTAAAGCGTTCACAGTTTTAACTCATGCGGGCCAGGAGCGCCTATGATTTGGGCCCACCCATAGACAAAGCGAGATCCGCTAGTAGTTTAACCACGTGCTACATTTTTGGTGGACGAGTCATTCATTAACTTTCCATGACTCGGGTCGAGATACAATTGCTCGCAGCCCTGTTTATAAATATTCGCACAGGCTTAGGGGGGACATAACCCAACCCTTTGCGTACATGGGGCTCTTGTTGATTTGCCTTGCCTCTGCCACCGACTTCAGGGATAAGTGTTCCCAACTTCCGAGGCTCATTAGGATTATAGCCAGCTTTAGTTAGAAGCTTATAAGCGTTAGGGTCAAAACCCTCAGTACGCTTGGTGGGCAAGACTTGGTCCGCTTCATCTATTTTAAGTGTGTCAATTCTTGCAAGCGGGAAGATGAGCTTTGTAGTGTGTTGATCCACTTCCACAACTTCCTTTCCCTTTGACTTTAGCTGGGAATGCGGGTTGTCGTTGCTGTTCTGGACATCTTCCATGAAGACCTGTTTCTTTATGTAGAACTTTGCATCCGCAAAGTAAGACTCAGCCTCTGCGAACGGGCTTTCATCGGCGACTACCTTTTCAATCATGCCGTTCTTTTCATACATAAAGCATTGATGCCAAGACGAGGGAACCACCCCATTTTCATGTATCCAAGGCCTTCCGAGTAACAAGTTATAAGATGTCCCCGCCTCTATGACATTGAAGACAACACTTGAACTTAGGCCTCCGACTCTTAAGTCGAGATTGATGATGCCGATTGTGCTCTGCCCTCCTTGGTTAAAGCCTTGTATCATTAGACGGCTTTGGGCGAGCTCATATGAAGATCCACCAAGGTCTTTTATGGCTCGGAGGGATAAGATGTTGACAGCTGAGCCTTGATCAACTAGAATTCTTTTAAGTTTTTGCCCCCGTGTGTAGCCTTCGACAAACAGTGGGCGATTGTGTGGCGCACCTCTAAGTAACAAGTCTTCATCCTTGAAGGTAATTTCTGCGGAGTAGGAAGCTGCCCTATGCATTTGCACTTCCTCATCTTCGATGTGTTTAGGAGATGAACATTCTCCTACATCCACTTGCCTGTCATTAGTATTTAGGCAGGAGCTAATATTGCCTGCCCCTTGTAGATTAAATCCCTTTGGCGTATATTGAGCCAAAGGAGCTGGTGCTCGTGGCTGCTTGACATGCCCCTTCATCTTTGATCTATGGGCATGACCATTTGTTGAGGTTTTTGCAGCCCAATTATTCATTGTGTGCCTTGGATATCTCACAGGCTCACTTTTCTTCTTTCTATGAGTGACAATCACCCATTTTCCTTCAGATGTGCTATCATTTTGCTGTGGTTTTGAACTTTGACCAACATCACGTTTAACAGTGAATGGGAGTGGACGCTTTCGTTGCTTCCATATTCCTTCTCAATACACAAAGGAGCAAACCGTCCAAGTGTAATTGAGATTTGATTTGCGCTTGCGTTAGCATCAGCAAGCTCAATTTTCCCTTCTTTGGCCAGTGCCATAACTTTATCCTTGAAGATAAAACACTACTCAATTGGATGACCCAGAAGGCGATGGTACTTGCAATAATTTGGGTCATTCACCCTTGAAGCCTCATCAGGGCGTCTCATCTCGGGCAATTCAATGAGCCTATGTTTGAGTAGCTCATCAAACATAGGAGATACATCAGAATTCAAGGATACGCTGTAACCCCTCATCTATTCCGATAAGTCTAGGGTTCGAAAAATATTTTTTTAGGCTATGATATTCATGAGATGATCTCTCGACACTTCAAGATGATTTTTTTTATAAGTAAGAATAGTTATTAATAAGCTACGATCATACGTGCCGGTCACGAACCGTAAAATTTTTAAGGATGTATATACAGTTCGAATTTCCCTAGGAAATGGATTATTAAGCATGATACGATTAAGCATGAACTTCCTATGTAGTTCAGTGGAAATTAGACGAACTGTAAGAGTAAATTTATTACGAACCTTCGTATCGCTGTATTTCGCGATATACCGGAAAATGGTCCGATTTTAGTGGTTAATGACGGGATTATTTTTAGAATAATTTTGGTATTAAAATTTTTCCGAATTAAATTATATTCCTCCGAACTTTTATCTGATTTAACCCCTAACTGTCAAGGCAAGGCTTATTCTCTAAGATTCACCATACTTACCATAGAATTGTGACAAATGTCACATTTATTTACCATATGGTAATAAATAATTAATTATCAAGATGAGTATGGGATAAGTCTTGCTAGCTAAGAAACTTAATCTCCAAGCTTCCCATTCCTACCTCTTGTGGCCGAAAAATTAGAGAGGAAAAGAGAAGGGAAAAGTTCATCTTCATCTTGTGTTCAAGAAACTCCATAGCCAAATCCTTCACAAGTTCTTCCATACTAGGTAACACTTTGATTTTTATTCGGTTAAAAGACTAGAATTATTTCCTAGAACTTAATTTTAAGTTAAGAATTCTTGAAAATGTTGTTATTATGGTATAAATTACTAGGGTCTTCAGTGGAAATTTGGAGGAAAGGATCACAACCTTTTCTACGGTGTAAAAGTTACTTGAAAGGTAAGGAATCCCTTAAGTCGGTTTAGTCACTTGAAAATGGACAATTGCTAGTGAACTATGAGACTAGTAGTTTTATGTGGAAATTATGTGTAAAGTTTGAGGATTTCTTAGTTAGCTCATGAGACTACTCTTTGAGTTTTGGTAAATTTTGTATACATGTTCATGGCTAGTATATGCATGTATATGTTATATTTATGTCCATATAAGCTTATACTTATGAAAATATTGGAAAATCAAGTTGTTACCACACAGTTTTGGCTGCCCAAAACTGGCAGAATTTCAGGGACACGACCCTGGACGCGCGTCCACTGCGCGTCCATCGGGCGTCCAGTAGGCGGAACCATGGCAGAACGACCGGACGCGGCACGGACGCGCGCGTCCGTCGTGCGTCCGGTGGTGCGGGCTTCGGCGCGTCCACGATGCGCGGATCTGTTTTCGAGTGAATTTTCTTCCGAAATTTTTGCTCCTGAATGATATGATGTTTGAAAGGCCTACGAGTAACTGAGTTCAATTTTTGAAAGAACAAACATTGTTTTGGAAGTTATGTACATCAATTTGGAAGAAAAATCTTGTTTTTAAGGAACAAGTGTAACCCTTGTCACTTGAGAAATTTATGTTGAAAAGTCATTGACAAATATGAATATTTTGGAAATATAGTTTGAAAGAAATAATCGTTTTGAGACATTATGTGAAATGCTAATTAAATCCAAGAAAGAAAGAATGTTTTGAAAACCTTAGTTTCTGGATAAGTTGTGGAGGACTTGATTAACCCACGGGAGGGCTTAATTGCCATAGCGCAGCGGTTGTTTACAAGATTGACCTACGGGAGGCTTGAATGCCGTGGCCCGAGGCTGTTGAGATGATTGACCTAAGGGAGTCTTGAATGCCATGGCCCAGGCTGTTGAGATGATTGACCTACGGGAGGCTTGAATGCCGTGGCCCGAGGTTGTTGACATGATTGACCTACGGGAGGGCTTAAATGCCATGGCCCGGGGTTAGAAGAAGGGAGTTAAGAAAACGCTCCAAAAAGGCCTCACACTTACCCAGGGGGAAACCAAGTGAATTTTAACTGTGAAAATTTAGTTACTCCGTAACTATGCCGAAGAATAAAATGTGACGAATTTTGAGCACTGAATTGTACTGCTGAACTCTCTCTCTTTTGAGTTAAAAATGATGAGAATTCCTGGAAATGAAAAGTATTATATGTTGATTCAACTCGTATACTCTACTATACTTTCTACTGTTGATAATTTGGTTGCAGGTAGATTTTCAACTCATGGGTAAAGCTTACAGCTTTCAAATTCATATATTTTCGAAACCTTTGTTTACTTTTGAGTGACAATGGATTTCCTTACTTAGCCGTCGTGCTAACTACACTTCATTGTGTCCCTTATCAGATGCAGTTTAGCGTGGGCTCTTGCAGCCCAGGGAACTCTGGTGGTTCATCAGAGTTCAGGTTTCCCATAATAGATTATGATGAGTATGTACAGTATCTAGCGGGTGACGACCCGTATACTCCCGGCTTCGCTCCTGACCCTCCAGCTCCGGCTTATGCTCCTAATCCTGTTCCTGCTCTTGTCCACCCGGTTGTACCTGTCTGTCCTCCTGCTCCCAGTAGTCCATTGAGTTTCATTGATGCTATTCAGACAAGTTATGGGTTCTACCCCATCGAGGTTTTAGCGGGGAGCAACCCTCTTGAGTTCGTTGTTCACTACCCTTATCCGTGGGACCCTAGTCCCCCGGATAGTTTTGACGAGTGGATATGGTAAACACCCCATGTAATTTCCTAGATCATATCACCTGGTTTGAGGGCGAGTGTCACCTTGTTTGGGGAACGTATACCGGCCCAGTGTATCGCCCACTGGAATAGGTTGTGTCTCAGGGAAGGAGTTAAAGCTGACCTTTTGTGTAGATACCTTTTTGTAGCCATGGTAATCCCAAGTTGGCTAGTAAGGTCGGGAATAGCCCAAACTCTTGTGCTACTGGGCTGTAAGAAAACTTTTGTACATATTTGTAGCTAGTATAGCTACCCTTTTGCTATATATATATATATATATATATATATATATATATATATATATATGAAGTATGACGATGTGCCAAAATATATAAACGCAAAAAACTTGAATCGTATATATTCAAAATTCAAAGTATCTGTTACAAAAAGTAGTATGTATCAAACGAAAGAGGGGAACAATCTCTGTATAAAAGTCCTCTGATTCTCTACTAGAAATATGCTGATCGGAAGTATATCTAGTTCAAAATATGTTGAACTGGAAGTATGCCGATTGGAACTGTACTGAATTCGGAATATGCCGAATTAGAAGTGTGCTTAGTTGGAAGTATGCCAACTGGAAGCGTACCGAATTGGAAGTATGCCAACTGGAAGCATACCAAGTTCAGAGTATGTTGAACTGGAAGGGTGCGGAGTTGGAGTATGCCAACTGGAAGTATGCCAACTGGAAGGGTGCCGAGTTGGAAGTATGCCAACTGGAAGGGTGCCGAGTTGGAAGTATGCCAACTGAAAGGGTGCCGAGTTGGAAGTATGCCAACTGGAAGTGTACCGAGTTGGAAGTATGCCAACTGGAAGGGTGCCGAGTTCGAAATATGCCGAACTGGAAGTGTTACTAGGTGCAAATAAATTCCAAGTGTACCCCTCGGTGTAAATAAATTGCAAGCGTGTTCCAGACAATATTTATAGTGGTGAGTTGGTAGAAAAAATCTAACCAACTATATCTATTTAGATAATTCTTATATTTAATTAATATTTGAACTAAATATAAGGAATGTATCGAGACACCATCACGTCCAGGTTCATAATTTCATATTTTCGAACCTATTTATAATATCCACAATTTCTCAAAAATTATATGATCTACATGTATTCTTGATGGGCCAAACCAAGTCAAAGCCCATCAATTTGAGCAGCCCAATTGATCCAATAGCCTGATCCAACTCAATTAAATATATTCATTGAATTTGGGCCAGCGATTCAGCATCCAATTACTTTTAATTAATTAATTAGACCAATTAAATATTTATCGGGCCATTCAATCAACCCAATTAAATAAACATTAGTCCAATTTAATTAATTAAAGCAATTAATTTAATAACTCATTATCCGTCACGGTCCAATAATATTATTTGAATTTTCAGTGCCAACAGCTTCAAATGGAGACTTGGTTTCTCCCTTCAGACCCTGAGCATTCCTTTAGTCTAAGAACTCGGGAAGAGAACTTTTGTTTTGCAGAAGGTTGGGGAGAGGACCAGAGTCACTGAGTTGTTGATAAACCATCTCACAGTTCCATGAACGTGAGTTGGTTATCTGAGTAGTTGAAACTGCTCCTTGTTTTATCTGACCAGAGTTATTATTATTATTAAATTTAAATAAATATTTATGAGCCATAGAAAATTAATAATCACAATATAATAATAATGATAATTATTCTAACAGTAACGACAAAAAAAATGGCACTGTATAGGACCACGGCTGGAATAAAGCCTCTAAATTTGGAAAAAGTTGATAATACATTAAAATATGACCATTTGATAGCAAGATGAGAGATGCCGAAAGGTTTTTTTTGTGAAGATTAATATTGTTGGGATTGCAAAACGCTAACCCGACGAAGCTGCAATATACAATTGTTATTGCATGGACCATGGTCGACATAGCTGTGTGGACCATGGTCCAAAACGACATCGTCTCTCCACTTAAGGAGAGACGGCGCCGTTAGGTCACTCGTCTTTCCTTTTTTTTTTCTTTTTTTTTCTTTTTTTCTTTCCTTGTTTCTACGACACAGATGCAGCACTCTTTGGACGCCATTTCTACTACTTGTATCATCACTCTTCTGTCGTAATTGTGGAGAGACGTAGCAAACTCGGACGCCATCGCCATCTCCACTGCTTCCTCACTCTCCACGCCATCGCCATCGCCACAAGAAGACAGATAAAACCACTCCATTGCTTGAGGAAACAACAGGTCCTTGAAGGTAAACATCTCATTCCTTGTTCAAGCACAAATTTCCTTGTTTATTGTTTTTGAGTAGGTTGTATTTGTCTACATAGTAGATTATTGATATGCATATAGTACATTTTCTTACTGCCTATGGTTCTTACTCGTTTTAGGGATTAATATACAATGTGTTATACAATGTGAGGGATAAGTGGCTTTTCTTTCAAAGAGAAATACAGCAAAACTGATAGGCATGGCAATGATATACCTATAGTTCAGAAAAGCAAGCTGCTGATAGTTGATCTTGCAGGGTCTGAGCGATTAGACAAATCTAGTTCACTGCACATAGGAGAAGTTCTATCAACAATTCCTACCATTGGTGAGCCAATTTGTATGTACTTATCATTTAGGTTTGGTTCAACAAAGCATGTTTTGGAACTTGGAAGAGGGGACTGACTAGATTGCTAAGAATTACAGAGTATTAGGTTAACCTATATTTTGGACTTCAATATCAACTTTGCAGTTCTATTAATTCCTGCCTCCTATTTTCATGGTTCTCAAAATGCTTAAGAGTTGTTGAATTTCACAATGTTTGGTTGAAGGGAGGGGAAGAGAACAGAAAAACAGGGCATCTTCCCTTGCGGCGAGAAGCATTTAACCTTTTACTGAAAGAGTGGAAAATACTCCGTAGAATGTTATCTGATAAAGCTAAAAATGAAGATATTTTTTATTTCAAATTTTGCTAGTAAGCTTCAAGTATTAACACACACTGGTGTTTCCTGTCTTCTGTCACTTTTTTTCATAATCTTCCAATTGTTAAACAATAGTGGTGCACATGGAAACGATGGGTAGCTTAGTATGTTCTACTATTTTTTACTATGCATATGAGTTCTGAAAGTGGTCTTATTGAGGATAAACTAAAAAAAATCAACTTTGTGGTTTGGACATATGGTACACCTATCAGAAAGGATGATCACATGGTAGTAATAGGTACATATGTAATTAATTATATGATGTTTACTCTTAGGAAGGTCTACTAGGAAGCCACTGTGGTTGTGTCTATATATTCACTGCTATCTTTAGTAATTGGATGTTGATATCCATTGTGCTGCCACTCAAATTAGTTCTTTAGGGTACCATGTACAGTTTGTATAGATGGGAACACATTGTATATTTTAGTCATCAGAAAATAATATCAGTTGGTGATTTAGGAAGCTTATAATTTCATGTTGTTTGCACCTGAATTAAAATTGTTAGGAATACAATTTGCAGAAAGGTTTACATATAATTTAAAAGTTGTGTTTCTGATTATGGTACATTATTTCTGTGCATTAGGTACATTATTTTTAATGGATATGGTACATTAATTTAAAATTTTTACCTCCACCCCAGCTTTTATGTATTCTTTGCTAAGCTAGGAGTTATCATATAATTTTCTTTTCTTTACAAATTTGCATCCTAAACTAAATTGCAATACTCTAAGGTACACTCATTTGCTTAGTTTGATGTATCATCCTGATAATTTACCATTTTGAGGCCATTTAAAGATATCTTTGTTCCATTCTGTATGATTTATTTTAATTTCAAATCTTAATAAGTGAATCACAAAGGATTCCTAAACTAATTTAGTAGAGTATGGTTTTCTGCCAAAGGAATTCTGTAGCTTGCTTTTAGTTAATTGTTTTCCTTTTCTTGAAACGGAAGGTGATAAGATTTTTTTTAACCATCCTTCATCTTTTTCTCTTGTCATTCTTTTCATTTTTTCATCTAAGTTTGGACAAAGGAAAAGGATTCCTGAACTAATAGCTGATAGGTGGTACAACTATTTTGCATTTTTAATAACACTAAACCTTCTTGTTTTACTATTTTATCAGTTATTAGTTATTACTCATCAAGAATAACTATATCACCAGCTATTCAGTTCTGCTTGGCTGCTTGCGAACACCAGTAAATTACTTAGAAATTTAATACTACGTATTTACTAAACATAATATCAATGTTACTAACATTTTAGTTGTAGCAGATATGTCTAGCCAAGACTTGAATCTTACATTAGAAAAGGTTACAAAAACCTACCGGAAAAGGAAACGAACTACAAACACTGAACAGACTCAAACTGAAAGATCATCATATCCTTCATATTGAAACAAACTTCATGCCGAATAATGTCAATATCTGGGCGCCTAATGTGATATTTAAACTCATTAGCATTGCTTGCCACAATCTCTTGATGACATGCAGCACCTTTCAAATATTGTTGTTCAAACAAGTAATATACCTCTATGGTGTATACATTCCTAGCATGTAAAAGAAGCTTCACATGATCCAATGCCATTATAGGCAACCCTTGAGAACACCGGACATCTTCTCCATTCTCTTTACTCCTCCACTCAGAAACCACATTGACAAAAGAGTTATAAAAATCACACAACCCAGATGTTTTAGATAACTTTCTTGAAACTGAATGATTTGTAGTCTCACTTCGTTGGGACGATAAAATACCTCCAGAAAAGTAATCTTTACTAAAAGCAGGACACTACTTCTCCCTAATATCATACAATTTGTCTAATCAAGCATTTGTATGGCACTTATACTCTGTCACCATCCTGAAAACAACAAACCTAAGTGTGACTGCAAAGGTACATTTTCAACATACATAAGGTACATTATTAAAACACATAGGGTACATTTTCTGAACAGTATAATTTCCAACTTAACATCAAAGAAAGTATATGTCAGTTGATTTTATAAGCACAAATGCCACAAAGGAAACACACATAAAGGACAAGGAAAAGATCTAAGTTCTAAATGCAACTGGAAAAGAAGGGAAAAAACATTATCAAAATGTTACTGCAAAAGATACATTTTCAGTATACATAAGGTACATTATCAAAACACATAACGTACATTTTCTAAACAATATACTTTCCAACTTAACTTCAAAAGTAAAACATTACGTGGTTGATTTTATAAGTGCAAACTAATACAACTCACAATGCAAGAATGACAAAACATATATAGAAAATGATAAATTTAATAATATACGTACCTATTCGAATAAAATTCAAACTCAGCTTCAGTGTCCGTGTACTTCAATAGAAGATTAAATAACTCCATAAAGCCTTTTTGACTCCTTAAACCTTTGATATGCTTTTTTGAATTCTCTCCAATATGCCAAATACAAAGTATGTGTCTTGCACTTGGGAAAACTTGTGAAATTGCAGCAGACATAGCAGAACACTGATCGGTCATGATTGTTTGTGGACACTTACCATCCATAGCTCGCAAGAATGTCTTAAACAACCAAAAAACAAATGATTCGATCCTTTCATTTAATAAAAACCCACAACCAAACATTATGTTCATACAATGGTGATTCATGCCAACAAAGGGACCACAAATCATATCGTACTTATTAGTACGATACGTTGTGTCATGTACTACTAAATCACCAAACAACACAAAATCCTCCTTCATTCTTGCATCCCTCCAAAAAAAACTACACAATCTTGCATCGCCATCCACTTCAAAATCAAAGAAAAAGTTAGGTTCATTTAATTGCCTCTGCCTAAAGATCTCAATTAATGAATTCGAATCGGTTCCATCTAACCTCTTTATCGAATCTATAAGTAGGCTATTATATGCATCCCTTGGTGTAAATCCAACGAAAGGTGAACCTCCAGACTGATGCTTCAAAAACCGGATGCCATCCGACAGTGCAACCCCACTCCTTTTCAAGTCTTTTAAATAAGACAATTGATTAGCACCAACACTTCGGTGTGACCGAAGAAGATAACTTTTTGAAGGTGGGCACAACTCATGGTTATGATCCTTTACATGTTTTGTCACAATCAACTGCCCATTAGACGCCATATCAAACTGACAATCTGCAGTACACCCTGTTCGTGTGTCTACCCTTGAATATGACCTTGAAGACTTATTTGTATTAGACTTGAAGCATAATCATTATATAAATTATATGCTTCTTCAATTGAAGCAATTGTAATCCCCAACAAGTCCTGATTAACTGTAAATTTAAAAAAACAATATAACTAACAAGTTACTAGCATAACACATTGATATTATCGTTAGTGAAAATCAAATTTCTAAGTAGAGCGGGGGTAGGGTGTGCCGAATAAATCCAGCAATGCTCTACAAAGAAATAAAATATTACTAAAAGAATAAACTGAATGAACAATAGACAGTACAGATAAATCATGCATACAAATAATGTACCCTATCCATTAAAATAATGTACCTAATGACCAAAAATAATGTACCTTAGTCAGAATCAGAATGCACACAGAAATGATACATAAAAATAATGTACCCTATGTATTAAAATAATGTACCTAACCGCACAAACATAATGTACCCTATGTACCTTAGTCAAAATCAGAATGCACACAGAAATGATACATAAAAATAATGTACCCTATGTATTAAAATAATGTACCTAACGCACAAATATAATGTACCTCAATCAGAAACACAACTAATAATAATTAAATAATAATAAACAACTTTAAAAAAAAACCTGGAATAGAAGAACTCGCATCCATAGCATTAGAAGAACTAGCATGAACTCCAATCGGTGAATTCTCTTCAGTTGCACCCCGAATAGTGCCAACTGCAAATAATGTATCTAATAAATACATTAAGCATGTTCAACAATGTAGCATGCAATCAAATACAAACCTAGAATTGATTCAACATCAATGGGAGAACTCAATTCAACATCAATCAAGGCATTCACATCTCCTACAATATAATAAAAAAAAAGCACGATATAAATCAAAATACAAATTAAAAAGCAAACCTAAATCACATATAAACAATATAAAAACCTGTAATATCATCATTTAATTCGATGGCATCAATTCTGTTGTTCGTATCACTGATGTTATCCATGATGCAAAATGTGTATTCAATGATGGAGAAGAAGCAATTCGATGAATGAAATTATAGAGATGGCAGTCGCAGAGGCGAGATGGCGATGACTGAAATCGGAGATGGCAGTCGCAGAGGCGAGATGGCGATGACTGAAATCGTAAAGGAGGTTGCGATGGGCGAGATGGCGATGACTGAAATCGTAAAGGAGGTTGCGATGATCGAATGAAATCGCAAAGAAGAGAACAATGGCCGAATTGCAGACGAGAACAATCGCAGAGAAAAATCGCGCATAACAGCCTGACGGCGTTACTACTTAACCTGCGAATTTTTTTTATTTATTTAGATTGAACGGCGTAGTTTTGAGCCATGGTCCACACAGCTGTGTGGACCATGGTCCATGCAATAATTTGCCTGCAACATAATCGTAGGTATTATTATAAGAATGTGAGAATGTCCAATGCGAGTGGGTGTGTGGTTTTTGGCTTTTTGGTATGGGGTATTGCATTGGCAAATTATACATAGCCCATATTATATTATAGATTATATATATATATATATATATGTATATATATGTATATATATATATTTATATATATATATGTTTATTATTAATATATTAAAGCGCACATTATTTGTGTACTAAATGTTCATTATTTGATAGTCAATACTCATTTAATGCATGTATTTTAAAAAATGAACATTTATTATATTAAAAATATATTTTTAATATATTAAAAATGTACCTTATGTCAGTCTTCCACCTTGTAAGGCAGACCATGATCGACCTTGTAAAGTAGATCATAATCCATGGTATAATTATTGATTTACTAGTACCTACTCAAATGCCATATTGACAGAGTAAACATATGCATACAAAAAGTAAATATGTGTGTAAATTGGCTAGCCACAAATCCACAATACATGATTGTCAACCTCTAGAGCTACACTTTTATTACAGTCCTCCCAAGGATCATTAATATTTTAATGAGAAAAAGATCAAATAAGCCTATAAACTTTAATCCAAAAATGGCTCTTAAACTTTCAAAAGTTGTAATTAAACATTAAACTATAAACAAGTTATTTTGGAGCGTTGAAGCCTAAAAATCGGTTGGTGACCTTCAATTGCAGGTCACTAGGGTTCCGCCCATCTTCCGGCCTACTCTAGTGACCTTCCGACCAATTTCCGCCGAGATTCCAGGATAAAAACCAACACATTACATAGTTTTTCCTTCCATTCTTCCCAAGTGCAATGCAAATTCCACGGAAAAATAAATAAGTTTGCAACTTTCACATCTTTTTTTTTTATTTTCACCAGTTTAACAAGCATTCTACATTTAAAGTTTAAACATACACAAAATAACACAGAAATAGAGAGAGGATTAACCCGACGCCAGTGAATTTTCTAGTTCCACTGATTGGAAAGTCAATGGCGTCGAGCATTCAGCTGTGACTGCGTAGGTCGTGGGCCCTCAACTCGCTCAGGTTGAAGCTCTCATGTCCACCATACTTATGGTGCAAGTTCAACACCAAGTTATTTGAGTTACCAAAGCCCAACAAGCACAAAACCATTAGCACTACAGTCTGGAGCTTCATTGCTACAATTTCCTTCAATTCTCTGCAATGTCACACATCAAAACGGATGTACACAGCCTAAATTTAAATTTAAAAAAAAACCAAAAAAAACAAAAAACTCAAAACATGGGTTGTTTCGTCACGAAATCATTTACGGTGGAGTGGGAAGCTGAGGGGCAAAATAACTAATTGGCAGACACACGGAACGAAAAGGGGTGAGGAGGAAAAGAAGGAAATCGGAGAGAATAGAAGCGAATAAGGAAATTCAAGAAGAAGGAAACAGTGAGTTGGGTGACGAAGTAAGAATGAAATCGGTGACAAGAAGAAGAAGAAGAAGAAGAAGAAGAAGAAGAAGAAAATTGGTGAAGAAGAAATGAAATCGATGAGTAGAAGAAGAAGAAGAAGAAAATTAGTGAAAAAGAAGAATAAAATGATGACGGAATGCATTTTGAGATACAAACAATGCCCGGTTGTTGCACTCTTGTTGGTTTTTTTTTTTTAAGTACGAAGCACAAAGAACCAATAACCCACCCCTCCTATGTGGGGCGTAACCGGGTGTCATTAGGCCACAAGGTTTTTTGGCAGTACTAGAGCTTATTTGAACTTTTTTTTCTTTTTTTTTAGTACTACTAACAAATAACATGTTTATCAGCTTAAGAGCTTATTTGAACCCTTTTTCCTATTTTGTTGAGTACTACTAACTCTATTACATTATAATATGTGTTGCTTCCACTGAGACTCGATCGACCCCTTATTTGGGAGAGCCACTACATACAACTTGACTAAAGTATACTAATACACCTCTCAATATTTCTATTTTCCTAAAAATAAAATGTGGACACATTGAAACATAGGCTCAAATGATTATTACTGTGTTATATGCTACATGTTTTAATTCTGATTTTGGTATTATTATTTCTTATATTAAAGAAGCTGGGAAGAATTTTAGCGATATTAGCTTCAATTTCGTAAGAAGGTCTGCGAATCAGGTTGTCCATACTTTGACTAATCAAGTTATTTCTATGTCTGACCTTGGCGAGTGGTTTACCACTCCCCATTTCTTTGTACTGGATGCTCTTTTGCTGAATTTAATGAATTAAGTTTTGCCTTTCAAACAACAATGTGACTAGTCCAAAAAATAGCGGTTAAATGTAACTATAACACTAATTATCACTAATAATAATAATAATAATAGAGTGTAATTAACGATTTACCTCTGATGGGTGTCGAAACCAACAAATAATAAATACTTACTCTTATGAATTGCACTAGCGATGAGTAAGGTCGTACCTACAGAGATTGGTTAGACTTATTTTTAGCAATAGATTTAATAAATAATGAGATGAGAATAGAAACTTAAATAGCACCAATAAAATGGAAAATAATATCAAATATCAAATAAATGTCAATAGCAACTAGTATCCAACCCAAGGCATAATATCAACTTAATTCTAACAAGACAGATCCTTGATTTGTAGTCAAACTAACTTAACTCTTTACTAGATTGATTATAGTTATTAACAAGCTCTAACAGCCCGTCTTTCCTTACTTTGTCGGCAATCAAAACAATCACTTTAATCACTTCCCTAGCTAATAAATAATCCTAAACAAGCTCTTAGGATTTAATTTACTAACAGCATTAAAAGAATTAAAAAGAGTACCAATCCTACCCAATAAACTCACAAGCTCGATTCATTTAAGTTAGACTATATATCTTCATAATACAAACAGAAAATCAATATATAATCAAATTGTACTATTTGCTACCAATATCAGAACACTTAAACAATTACGGATCCAAGGTTCTAATTAGTAATTTAATGACTTGACAATTGAACAATGGGCCCTTTGCAACAATTAACCAAGCAATAATTCATATGAATATAACAGGAGATATATAGATCAGATAATAAAGTGCAAAGAATAATTTAAGCAAAATAAATCTCACTGGTCTTGTAGAATCAAACTTCAATAATCCTTGAATTGGAAAAAATTAAGAACTCAGCAGTACATCGTAGGAGTGTTTAAAATATATATTTATATTAATCTCATAAAAGAGAAATACAATATATATATATATATATATTTTATTTATTTATTTATTTATTTATTTATTTATTTATTTATATTTATATTCATATAAGAACCAATTTTTAGGTAGGAACCTAGGAACTAATCTTACCCTTTTATCTTGATCTATCAATGGTTCATATTTTTAGTAGTATTATTATGTTATTTTTACGAATGATGCCTATTATTAAAGGTAATTAGGGGCCGTATAGGGTTTTCAACAGCACGGCTTGGGGGTTAGTTACTACGTGTTTCTCGGATATACTATCAGTCAGACGGAAGTTTCAATTTTCTCTTGGACTCCTTCAGTTTTTCGACTGCTTAACGCCATGGCTAGGTTTTCTCTCTCTCATTTCGTTGCTTCGGTTCTCAGGTAGATAGTCAGAGTTGTTGGTCGGAATCCCAAGCGTTCTCGTCCGGCGACAAGGGCGTCCGTTCAAGGTCGGTGTTCTTTGTTTTTTAAACGACAAAATTTTTGTAAGCATCGAAAATTTAATTAATATTATCGGACCGTGACGGATAATCGGTTATTCAATTAATTGCTTTAATTAATTAAATTGGGTTGATATTTATTTAATTGGGTTAATTAAATAGCCCAATAAATAATTAGCTGGTCTAATTAATTAATTTAAAGTAATTGTTGATGAACTGCTGGCCCAAATTCAAGAAATATATTTAATTAAGTTGGACCAGACTATTGGATCAATTAGACTGCTCAAATTGACGGGCTTGGACTTGGTTTGGCCCATCAAAAATACATGTGGATCATATAATTTTTGGAAAGATGTGGGTATTATAAATCGGTTCAAAAATATAAAATCATGAACCTAGACTCCACCACTATAAATAGTGGTTTCATTTTGAAGATTTAACAAGGCATTGAAGATTGAAGGCATTGAAGATTTGAAGGCATTGAAGCTCTGAAGATCTGCATTGCACCGGGAGGGACACGCCTGTAATTTATTTGCACCGAGGGACACGCCTGCATATTATTTGCACCGAGGGACACGCCTGCAATTTATTTGCACCGGGAGCACGCCTGCAGTATATCTGCACTGAGGAATACGACGTTTGAGTACCAAACTCAGCATACGTCCAACTCGGCATACTTCAGTTCAGCATACTCTGAACTCGGCATACGTCAAACTCGACATAAGTCTAGTTCAACATACTTTGAACTCGGCATACTTCCAGTTCAGCATACTCTGAACTTGGCATAGCTCGGTATACGTCCAAACTCGACATACTTCCAGTTCAGCATACTCTGAACTTGACATACTTCCAGTTCGGCATACTCTGAACTCGGCATAACTCGGCATAGCTCGGCATAACTCGACATACTTCCAGTTTGGCATACTCCGAACTCGGCAGAACTCGACATAACTCGGCATAACTTGGCATAGCTCAGCATAACTCGACACACTTCTAATTCGGCATATTCCGAATTGGGCACACTTCCAATCGGCATACTTCTAGTAGAGAATCAGAGGACTTCTACACAGAGATTGTACCCTTTTTCATTTGATACATATACTTTTTGTAACCGATATGTACTTTAAATTTTGAATATATACAATTCAAGTTTTTCGCGTTTACATATTTTGGCACACCCAGTGGGACAGCTCTACCTCTCATCTCTCTACTACTAAACTACTTGCGCATCCAATGGCATCGAACAACCCCATGTTCAGGAGGACCTATGCCCAAGCTACCAATTCCAAGGCTGCGCCTCTAGCTAGCTCCGGCGCTGCTCAGAAGGCGCAAGGTCCGCTGACCAGGAACCGCGCCAAGAGCTCAGGGGTCCAACTGCTTGAACCTCATGACATGGCCCGAAGAGTGGTTCGAAGAAT
The DNA here is from genome assembly GCF_003576645.1 of Ipomoea triloba. NCBI lineage: Eukaryota > Viridiplantae > Streptophyta > Magnoliopsida > Solanales > Convolvulaceae > Ipomoea > Ipomoea triloba. Next base: position 2,785,677 of record NC_044921.1, on the reverse strand, counting down.
CGGCAATGCCCCAGCTACCCCAAAGGCAACTGCTTATGCTGGGATTCCGCCCTTTCCTAAGGGAGTTACCAATAGTGGTAGTCCAACTTCTATGCAGGGGAATGCCAGTAGTGGGAGTACTTCCCCCGTATCTCCGCCACATCCATTATGGAAGGCTGCGCCTGAGTGGACGCATGTCTACAATGTCATGCATGTCATGGCAACTAACACTGAGTCTGTGGAAGAGCAATTAGCTAGAATTGCTAAGACTCTTGAAGGAATGAATATGCTCCTTCAAAACCAAGATAAACGGATCAACACCCTTGATGATAGGGTAGGGAGCGTCATGGAGGGACAAGGAAGTCGTGCTCCAGGAAAGTAGCCCGAGGGGCAAGAAGAGGTTGTTCAACAACCACAACTTCCTACCAGCCCTGTACTGGGAAAAACTACTTCTCACTTGCCTGCAACTGAGAAAACTATACCAATCACCGAAGGTATGATACCGATGGATCAGTTGAATGACTACATAACAGGGGCTATCAAAGGCAAGTTGGATGGAGGCCAACCCTCATACTCCTACGCTAAGCCCTACACACAAAGGATTGAGGAGTTGAAAATGCCCTTCGGCTATCAACCTCCTAAGTTGCAGCAGTTTGATGGCAAGGGAAATCCTCGACAGCACATTGCCCACTTTGTGGAAACATGCAATGATGCAGGGACTTATGGCGACCTGTTGGTAAAGCAGTTTGTCAGTTCCTTAAAGGGAACTGCTTTTGATTGGTACACCGACCTTGAGCCCGGCTGCATTGATAATTGGCACGATATGGAGCGTGAGTTCTTAACCCGCTTCTACAGTACAAGGAGAACGGTCAGCTTCTTGGAACTCACCACCACTGTCCAATGGAAAGGCGAACGCGCCAGTGCTTACATTGAAAGGTTGAGGGAATTGTGCTTAAACAGCAAGGAGAGGATTTCCCAAAGTTCTGCAATAGAGATGTGCATCCAAGGCATGCACTTTGAGCTCTCCTATATCTTGCAAGGAATTAAGCCAAAGTCCTTCGAGGAGTTATCCAGTCGTGTTCACGACATGTAGTTGAGCATCGAAGCTAGGGGAGGGCTCAATGTATTGAACTTGCCCAACTCCTCCGAGGCGTCTGGAAAGCAAGAGTTTATGAAAGGAAATCAGCTCTTTCCAAAACAAGAAAAAGAAGCAATGACTGTGAAGGCTACACCGATGACAGCCTTCACCAAAGCAAATGAAAGGCCTAGACCGAGATCATTTTCCGGCCCGTCAAGGGGAGGTAGAAGGCCGACTCTTGAAGAAAGACAAGAGAAAACGTATCCTTTCTTGGATTCTGATGTATCTCCTATGTTTGATGAGCTACTCAAACTTAGTCTCATTGAATTGCCCAAGACGAGACGCCCTGATGAAGCTTCAAGGGTGAATGACCCAAATTACTGCAAGTACCACCGCCTTCTGGGTCATCCGATTGAGCAGTGTTTTATCTTCAAGGATAAAGTTATGGCACTAACAAGAGACGGGAAGATTGAGCTTGCCGATGCCAACGCAAGCACAATTCAAATCTCAATTACACTTGGACGGTTCGCTCCTTTGTGTACTGAGAATGAATATGGGAGGCAACGAAAGCGTCCACTCCCGTTCACTGTTAAACATACTGCTGGTCAAAGCTCAAAACCACAGCAAAATGATAGCACATCTGAAGGAAAATGGGTGATTGTCACTCATAGAAAAAAGAAAAGTGAGCCTGTGAGATATCGAAGGCACATAGTGAATAATTGGGTTGCAAAAACCTCAACAAATGGCCATGCCCGTAGATCAAAGATGAAAGGGCATGTCAAGCAGCCACGAGCACCAGTTCCTTTGGCTCAATATATACCAAAGGGATTTAATCTTCAAGGGGCGTGCAATACTAGCTCCTGCCTAAATACCAATGACAAGCAAGTGGATGTAGGAGAATGTTCATCTCCTAAACACACCAAAGATGAGGAAGTGCAAATGCATAGGGCAGCTTCCTACTCTGCAGAAATTACCTTCAAGGATGAAGACTTGTTACTTGGAGGTGCGCCACACAATCGCCAACTGTTTGTCGAAGGCTACACACGGGGGCAAAAGCTCAAAAGAATTCTAGTTGATTAAGGCTTAGCTGTCAACATCTTAACCCTCCGAGCCCTAAAAGACCTTGGTGGATCTTCAGATGAACTCGCCCAAAGCCGTCTAATGATATAAGGCTTTAACCAAGGAGGGCAGAGAGCAATCGGCATCATCAATTTGGATTTAAAAGTTGGAGGCCTAAGTTCAAGTGTCTTCTATCATGTTATAGATGCAAGGACATCTTATAACTTGTTACTCGGAAGGCCTTGGATACATGAAAATGGGGTGGTTCCCTCGGCTTGGCATTAATGCTTTATGTATGAAAAGAACGGCGTGATTGAAAAGGTAGTCGCCGATGAAAGCCCGTTCACAGAGGTTGAGTCTTACTTTGCGGACGCAAAGTTCTACATAAAGAAACAGATCTTTGTGGAAGATGCCCGAAAAAGCAACGACAATCGACCTTCCCAATCAAAATCAAAGGGAAAGGAAGTTGTGGAAGGGGATCAACGCACTACAAAACTCATCTTCCCGCTTGCAAGAATTGACACACTTAAAATAGATGAAGCGGACCAAGTCTTGCCCACCAAGCGTACTGAGGGTTTTGACCCTAACACTTATAAGCTTCTAACTAAAGCTGGCTATAATCCTAATGAGCCTCGGAAGTTGGGAACGCTTATCCCCGAAGTCGGTGGCAGAGGCAAGGCAAATCAATAAGAGCCCCATGTATGCAAAGGGTTGGGTTATGTCCCCCCTAAACCTGTGCGAATATTTATAAACAGGGCTGTGAGCAATTGTATCTCGACACGAGTCATTGAAAGTTAATGAATGACTCGTCCACCAAAAATGCAACATGTGGTTAAACTGCTAATGCATCTCGCTTTATCTATGGGTGGGCCCAAATCATAGGCGCTCCTGGCCCGCACGAGTTTAAACTATGAACAGCTTTACTTATTAAAAAAATCATTTGAACTACGTTTGAATTGATCTCCTTCATAGGAGTACGTAGGCAGCTTAGAAATCAAATTATCTAAGTTCAGTCATAACAAAAAAATCCAATTCATGTTGCAAGTATGGTATAGCAAGACAATCATTCAATGGGTCAAGGCGAAAGTGTATGAATTGTTGCTAAAAGAAAAGCACACAAATAAAATATATTGATATTATCAAGATTTGGGAAAATAAACAACAAAAGTCTTGCTATAAGGGAAAAAATAGTCGTCAAAAAATGCCTAAAGCTAAGCCTGCCATCTCTACATAAAGCCTAAAGCTAAGTTTTCCTTCGCTTGGTTCAGGCTGGTTCAGGCTCTCTTCATCTTTTGATGTCAACTCTTGAATGCGAGAGACTTCTACCTCGGCATTTGAGACTACAATTTTAGCCTTGTCAATTAGTAAGCTGATAAGGGGCAAACCCTTATGGAATTTTTTAAAAGAGGAGAAAGCTAAAGGATGCTCTTTGGCACGAGTTGAAACTGTCTCACATCTTGCAAGACTCCTTGGCATGAGTCGAAACTGCCTCATATCTTTCCAGACTCCCTGGCACGAGTCAAAACTGCTGTACATCTTTCAAAACTCCCTAGCACGAGTCGAAACTACCATATGTCTTTCAAGACTCCCAGTATGAGTCAAAGCTTGCGACTCCTTGACGCGAGTTCAGACCAACTCACGGTGGCCTCCAAAAGGTTATGATACAACCTTAGTCCATTATGAAATTGAACTGCCTCCCTAAAGTCGAGAGTATATCTGAATATTCCAGATGGCGTAGGCCCGATTGCGGAACCCGTGTCTTTGATGATTGAGTTTCTATGCCAACAATCCAATTCCCCACTCGATGTAGTTGTAGCTAGAAGGGTTCTCGGCGTGACATGTTGTCTTTTCCAATCTCATCGCTCGACACTATGGTTTTCTCTTTTTGTTAGATCCCATTGAGGATTACTGGATCACTCAAGTCAAAAAGTTTTAGTGGATCACTCAAGTCAGGAAGTTTGTGGAGAAATCATAAAGCTTGGAAAAAGTTCTAAGGCTAAGGCTCGAAAGAAAGCTGCCATGAAAATATTCAAGGAAATTCTCGTGTTGCGTTTACACAGGAGCTGGCCCAAGGAAAATCGTCACTTGTGGAATTAAACCCATGTTCTCCCAAAATTCTTCCCCAAAAAGAGAGTTCACTTGCCACTTGAACTACTCCATTGGGTTATATAATACTCTGTATATGTTATATGTATACATATACCACGCATATATATATCACATATATATATATATATATATATATATATATATATATATTATATACGTGCCCATATGCATGTACATAATATGTGGGCATGAAATTGGGGAGCAAATCACATGCTTGTGTGTGTGTGTATATATATATATATATATATATATTCACGTAATACACACAACTAGTGGATTACTATATATATATATATATATTATTATATATGCACTCATCTTCAATTTCAATTCAAAGCCAACGGATTACATATATATTATATAAATATATTATACACACAAACAGATAAAGTTGAGGAATTATATATATTATATATATACGTAGTGCTACACTACATTCAAAGCAAACATATATATAAGGACTCGTTTGGTTCGCGGAAAATATTTCAAAGGAAGTGGAAGTGAAATTTCGTGGAAAAATAGTTACCAGGAAGATAAATTTTGTTGTTTGGTTGGTGGAAAAGAAGTTGTTGGGAAGATAAATTCTATTGTTTGGTTAGATTTAGAATGGTAACGAATAACAGGTAAAAAGTTATTATTATTATTATTATTATTATTATTAACCTAAACCAAAACCAGTAAACCAAGTCCACAAGTCCACAACCCCATTATTCTTATTTCAATTTGGGGACCCATTAGGTTTCTTCATTCTTCCACAATCCCTGGTCGCAGCAATCAACAGAGCCAGAGACCGAGGGCAGAGGCGGAGGAGCAGGAGGCGGAGGAGCAGCAGACTCTGCGGACTCGCGGCGAGGCGGAGGTGCGGCGTCGCGGAGGAGGTCCGAACTCGACGGCAGGAGACAAGGCAGCGACTAGCGAGCTGGAGGAGATCCATCGTCACAGGGAGAAGAAACGGGAGGAGGAAGAAGAAAATAGAAGGGTAAAATAGTCTCGATAAACCTATTTTTCTTCCCAAAAACACCGGAAAACAAAATCCTAAGGTATAGCTCGGATTTCATTTTCCTCAGAAATGAAAAATTGAAGTTACAATGGAAAACAAATTCCAGTGAACCAAACATGGAAAAAGAGCAATATCTTTGATTTGGAGGAACCTACCCCATGGAAAAAGCATTTCCAGCAAACCAAACATGCACTAAGAACTATAAAACCAATGGTCATTATATATATGTACTCACGCCACTCGAACATTAAAAAAAAAAAAAAAAAAAAAAAAAAAA
>NC_044921.1:2764638-2779544 GCF_003576645.1 Ipomoea triloba | reverse complement strand
AAAAAAAAAAAAAAAAAAAAAAAAAAAAAAAAAAGAGAGAGAGAGCAAAAGCAATGTCAGCATATTATGTTGATGTTCACACTCAAAGCAGCGCATAGCTCCAGACATGGAAACTCGTGAAAGTAAAATGGTGCAGTCTCCAGACCATCTGTACCCTCAATATATACATGTATATTCACGGTTCAAAGTTCAAGAGGAAGACCCACGATAGAGAGTTCAAGAGGAAGACACACGATAGAGAGTTCAAGAGGAAGATCCGCGACAGAAAATCTAAGAAGAAGAAGCATAGTATATGTCAAGACGGATGCGATATTGGATTGGCGGCGTAATCTCGTTCTCAACAGACACACTGTGTCGTAGGCGTCAATCATCGCCGAATGCAACGAGAACATAGCTGCATCGGAGCAGCGGTGAGCGGCGACTTTCATCTCTAACGATAGTGGCCGACACCGATAGTGAAGGTCCAACAATGGAGGAACACAGCCCGGGAAAGTTAATCCCAAGTGGCAGGGGGTGAGGTTTCGTCGAGCAAGTGGCCATGGAGTCAAATCCAAAGCTTGGAGAGATCTTTTCCTGCGACGGCATCGATGTACCGTAGTGCGACGGTCTCGAGCCAGAACTCTCCGGCGACGAGTTCGCCAGCCGACGGCGGTGATAGGGACGTGCCGGAGCAGCGTCCGGTGATAACTCTACAACTGTCTTTTCCAAGGACGATACACGATGAAACCAAACGGTGGTGGCAGGCATTCTGGAGAAATCAATTTCCAAAATGTTCTGATCCACTATTGGTGACGATAGAGGCGTGCCCGGAGCAACACCCTGCGGTATGAGACAACCAGGACACGCCAAGGCATGTGTCCCGCGAGTACCCAGTAGCTCCTCCTCTAATGACGGTGGCCTCGTCCAATGTTTGTAACAATGAAGGCTCAACAATGGTGAAAAATTCTGGAAAAATCAATTCCCAAAATCTTTTGGTCTATTGTGAGTGACAGCGGTGGCGAGTCCAAACAATGGTGGAAGACAACCCAAGAAATAAATTCCTAGGAAGCTCCAGTCCAATGTTGGTGAAGATGGCGAGCCTAGCAAAGGCAGAAACAAAGCCCAAAAAAATTAATTTTAATGTGTTTCTGGTCCAGTGTCTCTGGTTCTTAATTTCTTGATGTGAAGGGTGGTGACTGCTGGGTTATGTATAGCTGCAGGATCAAGAATTTGAGTGTATTTGGGACTCTAATCTTGTTGTTAATCCCTATCAAGTTCTAAGTTTGTGGTTGATTATGTGGCTGGAACCTTATTTTGACAGAGTTGTGAAGGGAGAAGGAACTGCATTGGATTAACATAGGGAAATCACGTAAGCTAGTTCTTTCAGGTTTCGAAAAGGGATTAATTTTAGCTAAAGTCAAAATTGAGATTAGGCTAAAATTTAGAAACAAGATGGGCTTTTATTCCCTTTAATGAGTTTGTGAACACACCCTGGGCATCTGCAGTAAAATGAATGAATTGGGTTTCTCTATACAAACGGACTTTTGTAGTTAAAGTGGCATTTATTTGGCTACTACTTGCAAACATGGAACGCAAATTCAACCATTTGGACTACTGACAATTTCGAGACTTCCTTCTCTTTGCATTTGAAGCACGCTAAGCAAGTCTCGAAGGGCAATTTGTAAGCATCGATAATTTAATTTATATTATTAGACCGTGACGGATAATCGGTTATTCAATTAATTGCTTTAATTAATTAAATTGGGCTGATATTTATTTAATTGGGTTAATTAATTAGCCCAACAAATAATTAGTTGGTCTAATTAATTAATTTAAATTAAGTTGGATCAGGCTATTGGATCAATTGGATTACTCAAATTGACGGGCTTGGACTTGGTTTGGCCCATCAAAAATACATGTGGATCATATAATTTTTGGAAAGATGTGGGTATTATAAATCGGTTCAAAAATATAAAATCATGAACCTGGACGTGATGGTGTCCAGGTACATTCCTTGAATTTAATTCAAAATATTAAATTAAATTCAAGGGATAGGGTTTGTTAGCTTTTTTCTACACTCCACCACTATAAATAGTGGTATCATTTTGAAGATTTAACAAGGCATTGAAGATTGAAGGCATTGAAGATTAGAAGGTATTGAAGCTCTGAAGATCTGCATTGCACCGGGAGGGACACGCCTGCAATTTATTTGCACCGGGAGCACGCCTGCAGTATATCTGCACTCAAGAACATGCCGTTTGAGTACCAAACTCGGCATACGTCCAACTCGGCATACGTCCGAACTCGGCATACTTCCAGTTCAGCATACTCTAAACTCGGCCGAACTCGGCATACTTCCAGTTCAGCATACTCTAAACTCGGCATACGTCCAACTCGGCATAAGTCCAGTTCAACATACTTTGAACTCGGCATACTTCCAGTTCAACATACTCTAAACTTGGCATAGCTCGGCATACGTTCGAACTCGGCATACTTCCAGTTCAGCATACTCTAAACTCGGCATACGTCCAACTCGGCATAAGTCCAGTTCAACATACTTTGAACTCGGCATACTTCCAGTTCAACATACTCTAAACTTGGCATAGCTCGGCATACGTTCGAACTCGGCATACTTCCAGTTCAGCATACTCTAAACTCGGCCGAACTCGGCATACTTCCAGTTCAGCATACTCTAAACTCGGCATACGTCCAACTCGGCATAAGTCCAGTTCAACATACTTTGAACTCGGCATACTTCCAGTTCAACATACTCTAAACTACTTTGAACTCGGCATACTTCCAGTTCAACATACTCTAAACTTGGCATAGCTCGGCATACGTTCGAACTCGGCATACTTCCAGTTCAGCATACTCTGAACTCGACACACTTCTAGTTCGGCATACTCCGAAATTGGCAGAACTCGTCAGAACTCGGCATAACTCGGCATAACTTGGCATAGCTCGGCATAACTCGGCACACTTCCAATTCGACATATTCCGAATTCGACACACTTCCAATCGCCATACCTCTAGTAGAGAATCAGAGGACTTCTACACAGAGATTGTACCCTTTTTCATTTGATACATATACTTCTTGTAATCGATATGTACTTTGAATTTTGAATATATACAATTCAAGTTTTTCGTGTTTACAATTTTCATTCTGTTTTTTTATCTGTTTGCGCTATTTGTTATTGTTTTTTTTCTTTTGATTTTTGGATTCGTCTATTCTGGGTGTGGTTGACGGCAACTATGGTTTTTTTTTTTTTTACTTTTCCGATTCTTTTTTTTGTTTTTGGTATTTCCTCTGGTATTGTTATGCTCAAAAAATTGCTTTCCTTAATCATCAAGCATGGAATGCTAGATTTTAGTTACTATGTATTATTTTCATCATCATTAAAGGGGTGTAATGAGCGCATTTTGTTCAGTTTTTAGTGTTGCTCTTTTGGAATAAGATGACTGTTGTTAGCTTCTGTTGCTTTCTTCTCTAGTGTTTGATAACCCCTTCATTCTTCTATATGGTTCCACCAAGTTCCTATTTGTGGCATTTTAGTTAAAGCTTCATATGTCTGACCAGTGAAATTATATGATCAATATACAGGTCATCTTACGGAGAAGATTGAATATGAGAATCTGCTTCATAGAGCTTTCAATGTTTTCTTATTTAATATGTGATTCAAGTCTTTGCTTTGTTTTGGATCATATGATGCATGTTAACTAACTGGTGGAACAAAACCACTTATCAAGTACTCCCTTTGTCCCATTTTATCTGTCATACTTACTATTCATTGGTCAAACCAACCATTTCTTCTTTGTTTATTTTCTTTATTATTTTTAACTTATTTTAAAATATAATTCTTTGTGTTTAGTAGTACTTTTAGTGTAGTTTCTAAATATATAAATTTTGTATATTAATATTAAATTTAATATTATGAAAAATTGAATTAAAAATAACTTCGGTCAAGCCTCGTTAACTGAACCAGACACATAAAATAGAACGGAGGGAGTAATATAAAATGTCAGATGATGAAACCAATTTTACTACTTCTGCTATAGTGAATAGGTGTTCATGATTTTTAATGTGAACCATTAATGGCAAACATGATTTCACAGATGTAGTTGTGTTTGATATTTTTGTGAGTGTTTGGAAAATCACTTAATTAGATTATTCGATTTTGCACACACAGGTTTTCCTATGTGCACACACTAGGTCTCACATCTACAAGTATTGTTGCACCTATGTGCGCACTCAGTTCCACTTATGTGCACATACAGATGCTTTCCTTCTTGATTCTGTGTGTGTTATTCCTCATGATGGCACACAATCATTAACACATGTGCACTCCAATTTTTTTACCTAGTTTTTCTTTTCTTGAAGAGTTTAAGACCATCGAAAATGGCACACTCGGGTACACAAATGTGCACACACTAGGTCTCACATCTACCTAGGTTGTGAATTATCCTCTTATCAGTATTGTTGCACTACATGGCACACGTAGATCCACCTATGTGCACATGCAGATGTTTCCCCCACTTGATTTTGTGTGTGAGATTCCTCATGATGAGAACTAAATGAATTGTATTGAATGAGATAGTTCAAAGATACAAATTACAGGGATATATATAATGAGAGAATCTCATGCAGACTAGAATAGGGAATCACAGGAAGCCTAGAATAGGGAGTCATAATCTGACTCAAATACATAGAGTCCTAATACTCCCCCTCAAGCACAGGGTAAGCTAGTAACCTGTAGCTTATCTCTAAGAAAAGAAAATCTAGGACCAGACAGAGCTTTAGTAAAGATATCAGCAAGTTGATCTTTGGTTGAAATAAAGTTGACTTGAATATCTCCTGCAGCAACTCTGTCTCTAACAAAGTGATAATTAATCTCAACATGTTTGGTACGCGCATGAAAAATTGGATTTGCAGACATGTATGTTGCACCAAGATTGTCACACCATAACTTGGGAATGGAAATATTGGGGGCATTGATCTCACGTAGTAAAGACAAAATCTAAATTACTTCAGCACAAACATTTGCTAGTGCTTTGTACTCAGACTCACTAGAAGATCTAGCAACAGTTCTTTGTTTCTTACAGACCCAAAACACAAGATTGGACCCAAGAAACACAGCATAACCACTAGTCGACTTTCGATCTTCAGAACAACCAGCCCAATCAGAATCAGAAAAAGCAAGCAAATCTCTAGATAGTGACTTTCTTATTTGTAGACCATAAGTGATAGTTCCCTTAACATACTTCAAGACTCGTTTCAGTTGTTCCCAATGTGAAACTGTAAGAGCATGCATATGCTGACACAGTTGGTTGACTGCAAAGGAAAGATCCGGGCGCGTGACAGTCAGATAGTGTAGTGCCCCTGCCAAACTCCTATATTGGGTAGGATCCTCATACAATTCTGCACTGAAAGGAGTAGTTTTCGAAACAGAAATAGGAGTAGATAATGCATTGTATTCTGCCATTACAACACGTTTTAAAATATCAATCATATATCTCTTTTGCGAAAGTAGTATACCACCATCACATTTAACTGTCTCAATACCAAGAAAGAAACCAGGTTCACCAAGATCCCTAATCTTAAAAGTAGCAGACAACTTTGATAATAAACGGGTTACAAGATCTGGATCACTCCCCATCACAAGTATATCATCCACATAAACTAAGAGGTACGCATAAGCAGAATCTTGAGAAAAATATAATAGAGACACATCTGCTTTTTATGCTTGAAAGCCAACAGAGAGCAAAAATGAGTGCAAACGATTAAACTAGGCTCTAGGAGCGTGCTTTAAACAATATAGAGATCGTTTAAGCAAGCAAACATGATTTGGATACTGAGCATCAATGTAACCAGGAGGTTACTTCATGTAGACAGTTTCAGACAGATTACATTTAGAAAAGCATTATGAACATCAAGTTGTCTAATCACCCAACCAGGGGATATAGCTAATGAGAGAAGTAATATGATAGTAGTAGGTTTTACCACAGGGCTGAAGGTATCAAAGAAGTCCTAACTTGGAACCTGATTAAAACCTTTTGCTACTAACCTAGCCTTGTGTCTCTCAATGGAACCATATGCTTTTCTCTTGGTGCGAAAAACCCATTTGTAACCAATAACATTCATATCAGGCTTGGAGGGAACAAGATACCACGTTTGATTATGTAAGAGAGCATTAAACTCTTGATCCATTGCTTCCCGCCATTTAGGATGCTTGACTGCCTATGAGTAACATGTGGGATCAGTAAGACAAACTTGTACAGTCAAGCCTGCAGGAGGAGCACGAGATTTTCTTCTAGTGTCCATGGCATGAGTTCGCTCACTTGGGCGTGTGGATCAACCACACGGACGGCCACGAGGCCGTTTTTCTGTCACTGTAGGGAGTGTAGGAGCCACCTGAGCAGGATCTGTGGGAGGAGGACATGGATTCAACACTGATTCGACCCAAGGACGTGGCATAGTGTCTAAAGGAGCCTACAAAACAGTCTTAGCAGCAAAGGGAAAAACCATCTCATCAAATCGGACATGTCTACACACATATATCTTATTAGTTTGTAAGTTCATGCACCTATACCCCCTAAAGGACTCTGGGTAACCAAGAAAGACACAAGGAGAGGACCTATAATCCATTTTGTGATGATTATAGGGCCTTAAGTGAGGATAACATAGACAACCAAGGACACGAAAAAATGAATAGGAAAGAGGGGATTTATGCAACATAAGATGAGGACTGGAGTTATTTAACACAGAGGATGGCATTTTATTGATTAAATATACCGCAGTCTCAAACGCATAATCCCAAAACTTAGATGGAACGGAGACATGGGCCATGAGTACTAGACCAGTTTCAACTATATGTCTGTGTTTCCTCTCAACACGACCATTCTGTTCATGAGTATACGCACACGATTGCCTATGATGGATCCCTAACTGAACAAAAGATTGATGTAGCTTTTTGTATTCAGCTTCCAAATCAGACTGAATGGATTTTATTTTTCTATTAAAGGATCTCTCAATAAGGGTACAAAACCTATCAAAAATAGCATATAGATCAGATTTCAGTTTCATCGGAAAGAACCAAGTGTAGAGAGAGTAATCATCAACAATAATGACAAAATAACGATAGCCATTTGTAGATAATAAAGGAGTTGAACCCCAAATATCAGTGTATACAAAATCAAGAATATTCAAACTAGACGACTCAACACGTGGTAAAGGAAAACGCGCAGATTTTCCCAATTGACACGGATTACACAAACTAGAAATATCATGAATATTATTCCCAGAGCCACTAACCGAACATGACTGAAGAACGCGACTAAGGACACAATGATTAGGATGACCTAGTCGGTTATGCCAAACTGACGTAGAAGCACGAGCTGACAGAAAGGCAGAAGGAGAGGAAACTAGAGTAGGAAGAGTATATAGCCCCCCAGAGCTACTGCCCTGCAGAAGGATTCCCTTGGTGGTGATATCCTTTACAACAAAAAAGGAGGGGTGAAACTCAAAAAACACTTTATTATCTGATGCAAACTTTTGAACAGACAGTAAAGATGTTGACAAACTAGGAACATGGAGAATATTAGATAACTTAAGAGACCTAGATAGGGTATCAAAAGTAGCATGACCAACACGACTAATAGACAGGCCCATACCATCACCGACACGTAAAGTATCATTACCAATGTACTTCTTTGAGGTAGAAAAGGAAAGTATGTCCGGATTTGCATGATGTGTAGCTCCGGTGTCTGGTAACCAAGTATGAGAATTTGATGAGGCACCCAAACTGTTCTGAAACACCAAATTAGCTTAAGGATTCGAAGTCCTTGAACGACGCCAAACACAATCGGTTGTCACGTGACCGAAACTAGAGCAAATAAGACACCGTTTTTCAAAGCGCAGAACACAATTGGGTGCTGTGTGGCCAAAACCATTACAAATTTGGCATTGAACATCAAAGCATCGAGAACAATCGGCCGACACATGACCAAAACTATAACAAATGAAACACGATTTTCTAAAGCGTAGTAAACAATTGGATGCCACGTGACCGAAGCCAGGACAAAGTTGACACTTAACATTAAAGTCATGTCTATCATGCTGCTGACCTCAACGCAGATTGCCACGATCCCAATTGCTAGCGCCTTGTTGCATGATTTCAGCGGCACGGACAGCGACGAGACGGTGGTTCGGACAAATGAGAAGAATAATTATTAGAAACGTAACCCTAGCTAACTGATACCAAATGAGAACTGAATGAATTGTATTGAATGAGATAGTTCAAAGATACAGATTACAAGGATATCTATAATGAGAGAATCTCATGCAGACTAGAATAGGGAATCACAGGAAGCCTAGAATAGGGAGTCATAATCTGACTCAAATACATGGAGTCCTAATACTCATAATGGCACACACTCATGAACACAGGTGCACTGTACTGCAACATGTTTCACCAGTTTGACATATAGAGATCAAGTCTCCCCATTTGGGCACACACAAGTTAACTTATATGCACACGCTAGGTCTCCCATAAACCTGGCTCGCGCGTTTTCCTGCTACTAGTATTGTTACACTTAATGGCACATGCAGTTCGACCTAAGTGCATGCGCAGTTGTTTACCAACTTCTCATCCATCCCATGTATTCATAATGTTTGGTTTTTTAGTTTTTATGAATTCTAATGTTTTGTATCGTTTTATGTCTTTTTGACATAAAGACTTACTTGTTGCCTGTGTTTCTTGATGATGTGGTTGATGAACGGTGTGGGGCGGCCGTACGAAAGGTTACTCCTAAAGCTACTTGTGCTCATTTCAAGATCATTCGTAGAGTAGTTGGATACCATGATGCCCTTAAACGAAGCTAGTCACTTGTGCTCGTTAGGAGCTACTTGAATTGATCAATACTTTAGTTTAGTTCACTAGGGTGAATTAAATTTTTGTGATTTTGATATTTGATATCTAATCTTTGGTTGTTTTGTACTTCTACGGTTTGGCACACACAGCTTAACCCGTGACGACACCATAGTCTTCAAATAAAATAAAGATTTCGTGAAATCATTTTTGTAGTGTTTTTGTATGAAACGACACACACAGAGTAATAATCCAAGTGCGTTGCAACTTGTTTTCCATCTAATCCTTTAAACGCTCTTATAGTACGATATGGCACACACATGTTTTATGTAATGGGACAGACAAATTCACGTAAATGCACTCAAAAGTGTATGAAATCATCATCGTTTACTTGTACGCGATCTATTTGAATATAAGCACAAAATGGTATATACAGGTCAACTTTAGTGCACATCATTACAAGGTTAAAAAACAATTGTACACATTATGGCACACATGGCAAACCGACATGCACGCCACCAACATGTTGCAGGTAATGGGTCTGTGTGTACACGTTAAGCATTGTGTGTGTACATGCTAATTGTACGGATTATAGCACACATAGTTTAACTTAGGTACACACACACACACCTGTACGTTGTCTTTCTACATGCACATGCTGTAACATTATAATACGCATAGTAAATCACACTTTCATAACTAAGCCAATTTAAACAATATGCTCTACGTTTATTCATACACAAATAAAATAATAAAGAAATAGCAAAAACTAAGCTTCAGGTCGGTTTCTAGCTAAGTAGACAATTTCGACTATCATGGTGTCCTTGTTGGTTGCAAATCCAGCACATTCTTCCAAATTTGAGAACCGCTGCCCAACTAAACGCTTTATTTTCTCTTCGCACTCTGGAGTCCAGTACTTTGTTGTACCCGGTGAAATATTCATTAAACACCCGTATGAACTGCTTGAAGAATCGTCATGTCCTATGAAGCATTCAACTCATTACTTACACAGTAGAGGGTAAACTTATGTGGCATTAACATTTGGTTCGGGGTTCATGAGCTCAAGGCTACTATGGCCTGCGTGGCACATTTGTTAGATCATAAGTGCACACACGGTAATCACAAATACAATGAATGTAAACAGGATTCTTGTTGCATGTGTGACACATTCATTACCCCGTATGTGCACACATTGTTGCCTATAACCCGTGGCAATGTGCACTTAGGATATTCTATGTGTGTCGCAACATAAAGGCTAGATTGCAAAAATGACAAACTCTTAACTTGAAGCTAGGTAAATATATAGAACATTGTTACTCAATAATCCCTACCAACTTAGAGTGGCAACACAACACACAAGCACTTTTCATCAAAAATTCGGTTCGGGGTTCATGAGTTCAGGGCTTCTGTGCCCTGTGTGGCACATTCGTTACCACGTAAGTGCATGCAGTGTCGCATTGCTCATTTTTCCTTTCTAAGTATATGTTAATGCAGTGTGGCACAATTATTACAGCCGAAGTGCACACCCTAATGGCTTATGACGCATGTGTTGTGTATTCAGAATATCGTAGGTACACATAGGGTAATCACGCATTCAGAGTTCGTGATTGTGCACTCACATTGAGACATGTGTGCACACAGCGAAAGTTGTTCAGGCCGCTCTATGCACTTCAGAGTTAGAGTGTGTGTCGTGGAATACAATTTGTCTATGTTCATCAAACTGGCGGCCCCAATTTGGTGCACATAAACAATAAAAACTCCTCATGCATTTACGCATAGGAGAATGGAATTTAAAACATCATCTAATTGCATGCTTAATCCCATCATTACAGATTACGTTAAATTGAATGAATTCAACACACGAATATAAACTCGATTTCCAATTTAAATATTACTCTTACTTTCGTGGTCTTCACTTGCCATCCTACAACAGCAAACTTCGATTGTTGCTTGACTAGGTCTGCCTCCAGATGCGCATGGCTGCTGCAATTTTGCCATCGTCGGTCGGAGGATGCATTTGGGCATATTGGACGATCGCAATCTTTTAATCCAAGTAGAATCTTACGTGATCTTCTTCTCCTATTATCTTGGAATCAATCCAAATATAATATTAGTTTATAATTGGAGCCTGAACAAAATAACAGTATTATTCTGGCAAATGGAATTAACCAAAAAATAGTTTAAATTTTATACTTACTCCATAATGTGGACAAGCTCTATATCTCTTCCCTGGATTCGCATTACTCCACGACATCTTCACCGGAGCCACCTCCCCACACCAATAGTGCACTTATGGCAACACCCGATAGAGCTTGAAGACATTGTCGATCGAGCTTTGAGCGGCTTCTTGTTGAATATTAGCTTAGAGCTTGAATACACTACTGCTATGGGTTAGGGTCGAAGAGGCAAATGTAGGGCGGAAATGGCAGACCAGGCGGAGGAAGGGAGAAAATGAACGTTATTATAATCACTCTAATGTGAAATTCCAACTTTGCCCATGGTATAAACGGTGTTAATTGGATAACCTAACAGAACGACTAAATTGACAACCGTCTCAATAATTGAGGGATCAAATTTGTTCAAATCGAAAGATAGGGATAACATTTCAAATGTGATACTAATTGGGGGACTAAAAGTGCTTTTTTCCCTTAATTATATCCTTATATAAACGACATTTTAAATTCAATCTCATCCATTAAATCAAATTTTTTAGATGATTGTGATGGGATCTCATGATCTCATTTACAAAGGTGGTCTTATTGGATCTAGCCCCTATATATATATATATATATATATATATATATATATATATATATATATAATCAGGTGTGATCGCCCCTTAACGTGCCGTCAGTGCGGTCGCACCACTATGTATACAAATATACACCACTCAATGTTAGAAAATGCATCACACAAATATGCATCATTAGGTACACATCACCAAAAAACACACCACTAGGTATGCAAATATACACCACACAGTGTTAGCAAATACACCATTAGGGGCAAGGGAGTTATGGTGCATTATTTTGGGTGTGTGGTGTGTTTTTTGGTGTTTTTGTGTATTTTCATTGTGGTGCGTTTTCTAACATTGAGTGGTGCATTTTCTAACATTGATTGGTGCATTTTCTAACATTGAGTGGTGCGAACTGCACTGACCGCACAGGAAAGCGCGGCCACATTTGAACAAATATATATATATATATATAATTTCAGGTGCGACCGTGCTCTCCTGTGCGACCGTGCGGTCACACACCACTCAATGTTACGAAATACACCACTCAATGTTAAGAAACACACCACAGTGCATATTTGTGTGGTGTGTTTCTTAATATTGGGTGGTGTATTTCGTAACATTGAGTGGTGTGAACCGCACGGCCGCACGGGAGAGCACGGCCGCACCTGATCATGACTATATATATAACATATACTAATATTAATAACAGCAATAATAATGACCGTTATAATCGTTACAAACGTTACAATCTCTAATCATAATGCCACATTCAATTTCTTTTATTACACCAACTAAAAATTTTGATAGGAGGAATTCCTTAATTCAGAGTCCAATTATGATTCTCTATGCCACATCCTAATGATGACCGTTACAATCATTATAAACGTTACAATCTCTATTCATAATGTTCACATTAAATTTTTTTTATTACACCAACTAAAATTTTTGATAGGAGGAATTCCTTAATTCAGAGTTCAATTACGATTCTCTATGCCATATCCCAATCACTAAAATGTGTAGTATATACTTGCAAAAAAATTTATACTATTAATAAAAGCAATATCCTCAACTTTAACTTCCCGCCCAAAACACTCATATACTATTAAGGTTTGCGTAATATTGTAAAATATGGTAATACAATTCCTATTCATAATACAATTGTAAATTACAAAATAGTAATACAATTCCTAATAAAAATATATTCTTACCTACGTTCCTATTCGTAATACAATTTTAGATTAAAATTACTAATCGTAATAATACAGTAAATATATTTCCCTGCAATGCAATCTATTCCATTAATAAAAAAAAATATCCTCAACTTTAACTTCCCGCCCAAAACACTCGTATACTATTAAGGTTTGCTTAATATTATAAATATGGTAATACAATTGTGAATTAAAATATAGTAATACACTTCCTAATAAAATATATTCTTACATACGTTCCTATTCGTAATTCAATTCTATATTAAAATTACTAATCGTAGTAATACAGTACATATATTTCCCTTCAATGCAATCTATACTATTAATAAAAACAATATCCTCAACTTTAACTTCCTGGCCAAAACACTCCTATACTATTAAGGTTTTCGTAATATTGTAAAATATGGTAATACATTTCCTATTCGTAATACTATTGTAAATTAAAATATACTAATACAATTCCTAATAAAATATATTCTTACCTACGTTCCTATTCGTAATAAAATTCTAGATTAAAATTACTAATCGTAATAATACAGTACATATATTTCCCTGCAATGCATTCTATACTATTAATAAAAATAATATCATCAACTTTAACTTTCCGGCCAAGACACTCCTATACTATTAAGGTTTGCGTAATATTGTAAAATATGGTAATACAATTCTTATTCGCAATACAATTGTAAATTAAAATATAGTAAAACACTTTCTAATAAAATATATTCTTAAATACGTTCCTACTCGTAATACAATTCTAGATTAAAATTATTAATCGTAATAATACAGTACATATATTTCCCTTCAATGCAATCTATCTATACTATTGATAAAAACAATATCCTCAACTTTAACTTCCCGCCCAAAACACTCATATACTATTAAGGTTTGCGTAATATTGTAAAAATATGGTAATACAATTCCTATTCGTAATACAATTGTAAGTTAAAATATAGTAATACAATTCCTAATAAAATATATCATTACCTACGTTCCTATTCGTAATACAATTCTAGATTAAAATTACTAATCGTAATAATACAGTACATATATTTCCCTTCAATGCAATCTATACTATTAATAAAAACAGTATCCTCAACTTTAACTTCCCGCACAGTATCCTCAACTCTAACTTCCCGCCCAAAACACTCTTATACTATTAAAGTTTGCGTAATATTGTAAAATATGGTAATACAATTCTTATTCGTAAAATAATTGTAAATTAAAATATAGTAATACACTTTCTAATAAAATATATTCTTACCTACGTTCATATTCGTAATACAATTCTAGATTAAAATTACTAATTGTAATAATACAGTACATATATTTCCCTTCAATGCAATCTATACTATTAATAAAAACAATATCCTCAACTTTTACTTCCCACCCAAAATACTCTTATACTATTAAGGTTTGCGTAATATTGTAAAATATGGTAATACAATTCCTATTCGTAATACAATTGTAAATTAAAATATAGTAATAAAATTCCTAATAAAATATATTCTTACCTATGTTTCCCTTCGCTTCCTGGGTCAAAAGTTGTCTTTCCTGGCCAAATAAAGGATTTGGGGCTTCTTGCTAGGCTACTTTACTATAAATATCCATTTTTTTTAGTAATATATGAATAGAAAGATAGATCCATCCATCTATGCTATCTGATTTCTATTTTTATATCTAAAAAGAATCGATTTCATTCAACGTTTGATTCAAAGAACTGCGCTTAGCCCCCCCACTCATGAAACGGCTCTGCTGCAATGGATGGCAGAGGGCCCGTAGTACCCGAAGCACTGGAGTGATCCAGTAGCCGGGAAGGGGCCTAGAAGTGCCTACTACTACACCACACTACACAGGGCTCTACACATTTACAAAGCTAACCCCTGTCCAGTGCCTGGCAGAGCTAAGGGGGCTTCAATCCTTACTCTTTATCCCCATCTTCTTAAGGCTAACGGGGCCTTACTTATTCAGGGGGGAGCCTCGAAAAGCACTGTTGAGAGGAAGATCCTTGGCCCCTCTTCATTCTCTACAAGGTTCCAAACCTTTCTTCAACATAGGTGACAACGAGCCAGGCAGAGATGGAAGAGATCAAAGCGAGCTTGCTTCTTATTCCCGTGT
>NC_044921.1:2751634-2764613 GCF_003576645.1 Ipomoea triloba | reverse complement strand
ACACGGGAATAAGAAGCAAGCTCGCCTTCCTTTTTGATCATTTTTTATAGAGGGGGATGCAGAAAGTACACGGGAATAAGAAGCAAGCTCGCTTACAGTTCGAATTTTCCTAGAAAATGGATTATTAAGTACAATACGATTAAGCCTGAACTTCCTACTTAGTTCAAGAGAAATTTAAATGGACTGTAAGAGTGAAATTGTTACGGACCTTCGTACCTAAATTTCGCGGGAGACCGAAAAATTCCCGATTTTAGTGGTTAATGACGGGATTATTTTTAGAATAATTTTGGTGTTAGAATTTTCCCGAATTAAGCTATAATCCTCCGCACCTTTATCTGATTTAATCCCAAACTGGCAAAATAAATTCTACTCTTCAAGATCTACCATGGGGATTTGACAAGTGTCACTCTTAATTACCACATGGTAAATTCATTAATGGAGTGTCATAAGAAGTATGGGATGATCATACTTGTTTCTTAATCTTCAAGCCAACTTCCCATCACACTCTCTCTCTCTCTCTCTCTCTCTCTCCCATTTTCGAAATTAGAAGGAAAAAGAAGAGGAAGGAAACCTCATTCTTCTACATTGTGATCCAAGAACTCCCTAGCTTTCTCTTCAACACAAGTGCTCCATAATAGGTAAAAACTTTGGTTTTGTTCGGTTAAAATGACTAGAATCCTTCCTAGATCTAAGGATTCATCCTAGATCTAAGGATTCATGAAAATGCTGTTATTATGGTGATTTTGTTTAGGATCTTTGGTGAAAGGTTTGAAGGAGAAGATCATCAACTTTCTACGGTTTTAAAATCTACTTGGGAGGTAAGGAATCCCTTAAGTTGGTTTAGTCACTTGAAGGTGATCAAATGCTAGTAAATTATGTGACTAGGTTTTTATTTGAAAATTATGTGTTATGTTTATGGATCTACAAGTTGGCTCAAAAGACTACATCTTGATTTTTGGTAATTTTTGTACGCATGTTCATAGGTAACTTATGCATGTATATGTTGTGTTTACGTTCATTGAGGCTTATACTTGTGAAAATAGTGGAAAAACGGGGCGTTACAACCCAGTTTTTGCTGCTCGAAGTTGGCAGAATCGGATGGACGCAGCCTTGGACGCGCGTCCACCGCGCGTCCATCGGCGCCCAGGATTTCGGCGTCGTGCCCGAAGTTGGCAGAATCCGCTGCGCGTCCGTGGCGCCCAGTTTTTCGGCGTCAATGCCGAACGTGCGGACGCCGCCCGGACGCACGCGTCCGCCGTGCGTCCGCCGCTGCGGGTAACCGCGAGCCCGCGCGATGCGGAGCCGTTTCGACCGAACTTTTACCCCGATGTTTTTGCTCCCGAATGTTATGATGCTTGGGAGGCCTACGGGCAACCGAATCATTCTTGAAAGCTCAAATATTATTTTGTACATTATGTTCATTAATTTGGGGAAAAATTGTGTTTTTAAGAAACAAGTGTGACCCTTGCCACTTGGAATTTCATGGTGAAAAGTCATTAACAACTATGTGTATTTTGGAGATATATTTGGATAAGAATGATCGTTTGAGTCATCACGTGAATATACTAATTAAACCCAAGGGCAGAAAGAATGTTTTGAAAACCTTAGTTTCTGGATAATGTTGTTGCGATGGTAACTTTACGGGAGGCCTGCGGGAGCCGTGGCCCGAAAGTTATTGAAATGTTTGACTTCTTGGGAGGCTTGCGAGCCGGGGCCTGGAAGTTAATGAGATGTTTGACTTTACAGGAGGCCTGCGGGAGTCGTGGCCCGAAAGTTATTGAAATGTTTGACTTCTTGGGAGGCTTGCGAGCCGGGGCCCGGAAGTTATTGAGACGTTTGACTTTGCGGGAGGCTTATCAGCCGGGGCCCCAAAGTCATTGAGATGTTGACCTGCAGGAGGCATGAGTGCCGCGGCCCGAGGTGCTTGAAATATTTCAAGTATGCTACACTTATCCAGGGGGAAACTAAGTAAAATTTTACTAACCATGAAAATCTAGTTACTCCGTAACTAGATTGAAAAATAGAATGTCACGAGTTCTGAACAGTAAAGTGTGTGTGTTGTTGAACTCACTTTTTGAATTAAATGTTGGAATTCTCAGAAATGAAAGTATTATATGCTGATGTCTCTCATATACTATGCTATACTTTCTTTTGTTGATAACCGATTGCAGGTAGATTGCAACTGATGGGTAAAGTTTACAGTTTTTGAGTATTATGTTGTTTTTGAAACCTTTGTTTACTTTCGAGTGACAATGGATTTCCTTACTTAGCCGTCGTGTTAACTACACTTCATTGTGTCCATTATTATATGGAATCTAGTGTGGGCTCATGCAGCCCAGCGGACTCCGATCCATCGGAGTTTGAGTTCCCCGTTCTAGACTACGATGATTACATGCAGTTTTTGTCTGATGATGACCCGTACGCCCCCGGCTACGCTCCAGATCCCCCAGTGCTGACTTGTACTCTCGACCCTGTGCCCACTTCTGTCTCACCGGCGGTACCGGTTTGGTCACCAGTCCCTGTTGAACCGTTGTGCCCTCTAGACATCATCCAGGCTAGCTATGGGTTCTACGCCATAGAGGTTTTACCCGATAGTGATCCTCTCGAGTTTGTTGTTCGCTATCCTTACCCGTGGGACCCGAGTCCCCCGGAGTATCATGACGAGTGGATGATGTATATCAATACCTGCAACTTTCTGGACCACATCACCTGGTTCGAGGGTGAGTGGCACCTTGTTTGGGGCACCCACACTGGCCCGGTGTACCACTCGTTAGACTAGGTAGTGTCTAGGGTGGGAAGTCAAGTCTGACCTTTTGTGTATATATCTTTTGTAGCCATGCTTGTACTAAGATGGCTAGTGGGTCGGGTCTATCTCAAACTCTCCCAGTGGTTTGTAGCTAAACTTTGGTACTTGTTAGTAGCTAGCTTAGCTACTCTTTTGTGGATGCCATGAATGTATATATCCAGTTATGATGATCATGATGATATAGTACAGTTCCTTATCTTTAGCCTGTGCATCTAGAATGAATCCTATCTGTATGTGATTGGGTTTAGTCTAGGTGTGGCGGTAACTACTCCGACTGTTCGGTATAGTCGAGTCGGGGTGTTACAGCTGCAATGGATGGCAAAGGGTCCGTAGTACCCGAAGCACTGGAGTGATCCAGTAGATGGGAAGGGGCCTAGAAGTGCCTATTACTACACCACACTACACAGGGCTCTACACATTTACAAAGCTAACCCATGTCCAGTGCTTGGCAGAGCTAAGGGGGCTTCAATCCTTACTCTTTATCCCCATCTTCTTAAGGCTAACGGGGCCTTACTTATTCAGGGGGGAGCCTCGTAGATTAAAATTACTAATCGTAATAATACAGTACATATATTTCCTTGCAATGCAATCTATACTATTAATAAAAAAGTATCCTTAAATTATACTATTAAGATTTGCGTAATATTGAAAAATATGGTAATTAAAAAAAACATGCCCAATTTTCCAAACGACATTCGCGCCTGCAGGTGTCAGCGCACACGAGTAAAGCCTTTTCAAGTTCATTTACGATTTGGTTTGCACCCCCCTTGCGCGCGAGAGAGAACCTCTATGTTATACAATTTAATAATCCTTAGAAAGACTCTTGTATAAGTAGTTGTGCAAACCCACTTTCCAAACCAATGTGGGACAAAAGCTACTTGAAAGCTTTTTCTCTCCATTTTTTTTTAACTCAAATGGGTCAACTTTGAGAAACAATTTCTCATTCACCCATTATCCTTTTTGAGCTTA
The DNA here is from genome assembly GCF_003576645.1 of Ipomoea triloba. Lineage (NCBI taxonomy): Eukaryota > Viridiplantae > Streptophyta > Magnoliopsida > Solanales > Convolvulaceae > Ipomoea > Ipomoea triloba. The sequence goes on along the minus strand of NC_044921.1, from coordinate 2,760,838 downwards.
CAATATATCAAACTTTTGGTCTAACTACTAAGAACCCGAATCCACTTTGACCTGACCCAAATCGAAAGTGGACCCTATCCACATGTATTTGTACCACAATATAGCCACTAAAATGCTATTTTATGCTATTTTTTCCAACAGTTATTTGTCTAGAGAATATCAACACTCTACGATTACCCAACAATCACTCAACTGATTATCTCATTACACCTAGGTGAATATTTCTCTAATATAGTTATACTTACTTAATATCAAAATATAAGTGTACTTTAAGATCTTGCAATAACTAACCGACAAGTAACTAAATTAATGATATATAATGTAATGCAAATTATCTACATATTGCATTTATACACTTATTTTAGAACACTGAATTTTTGTGATATTTGTTGCATGCAATGAAGACCCATACTATAGTTTATTTGTCGATTCTTATATGTTATAAATCATAATATCATAAGAAACGGATACTTTAATAAAATATGAAGTATGAGTAGTCTGTCAATCACATTGTTGAAGCAAGAATAGTTAATGGGACACATGAAGGAACCAAAGTTCTTTTCCCTCGAATGTCTCTCACTCTTTCTGATATGAGATTGCCCTTCAAGTTCCAACATAAATAATTCTCATTAATGCTTGCATATACCATGACTATCAACAAAAGTCAGGGTCGAACACTAACTTACGTTGGGTTATTATTGCTGAAAAACCAGTTTTAATTACGGCCAATTGTACATGACTTTCGACCGAGTCACCCATTCTGAAAGCCTGAAAGTGTTAATTAGTTCTAGACGATGATGGACAAGATTGTATTGCTACTACCAATGTTGTTTACAAAGAGGTTTTCAATAATGTGTAAATACAACCGGTGATATTATGTTTTTTCCAAGATGACAAAATTGCAATATATCTACACAAAAATATATCTTCCATACACATGAATTAGAATAGCAATTGAATACTATAACTGGGTTACTAGAGAACGAGCATATTTGCCTAATTTATAAAAATCATAAACAATTATATATAAGATCTCTAAAGTACCATCACCGCATGCGTACATCTACACATTAGCTATTAATTAAGCAATTATTTGTTAGAATTCAAACAAGGATAGCATCAGAAAACATAATCGATCCAAAAGATATCTTCAATTGCACTATATAACATTTTATGTTATAATTTATATAATTATATATCGATCCAAATATTCTTAATATATTATAACAAATCCATTCCGTGCATCACACGGGTGAAAATACTAGTTTATAATCTAATCTAAAAACAAAGTGTGGATGAAGATTATACCCTTCATTTATGTCTATTTTCTCCGTAAAGCTTTTTTATACATTATGCTATAAAAGTTGTACTTTACAATATTTTGGATAAACATACCCCTATAGTTATAACTTTCATTATCCTTTTCCACTATTGTTACCATACACATGTATCCACCATATATTTTCTTATCTTCTTCAATAATAATAATAATATATACACTGTTTCAAAAAAATAATAATAATAATAATAATATATACACATTATATATTAGAGTTAAATATTATTTATTTCCTAAAATATAAATATAAAATTTATAAAAATGTTTTAATATATTAGTTATTTCCTAAAATATAAATATAAAATTTATAAAAATGTTTTACATTATTATTATTATTTACGATAATTTAAATATCTAAAATCTAAATAAATTTAAAATTTTCTTTTCAAAACAAAATAAATTTAAAATTTTAATATAATATATTAATACTAGTTGATGAATAATTGAATATCGTCTTTAAGAAAGAATATATACTCCATACGAAATTGTTTCTAACGAAACTCAAACAATTCACCTAATTGCATTGGTTGCCCGCCACAATATATCCCCTAAGAAAAAATGGTTCTCACATGAACACTCCTCGTTCTATATGAGATAGCCATTACCATTATCATTGCATATTAAAGGGGACTATTGATGAGGTAACTCCAACCAAAACGGCTAAAGATACAGACTTATAATCACAAGGTCTCAAGTTCAAATCTCAACCGATGGACAACCTAAACTAATTTACTTCTTTAGGTCACAAGGCGGTCACCACCCCCCTCCCCCCCCCAAAATAAGGGGGGACTATTGACAGCTAAAATTACTCTAAATTATTATGAATGAAATGAACCGTCTCAAAGTTAATCCATTTGCAAAAGGAACTAAAAGAAACTTGAGTAAGCAGCAAATTATAGGGGCCAAATATATAAAAGAAACTTTTCTGACATAAGATTTTCTTAAGAATGCATCACCACAAATACATTATTATACATAACACATTGGCATGATGATTCAAACATTATTCCAAACATGATTTCTCAAATATATTGAGAAATTGTCTGATTGGTAGAACTTTGTACGTACCAAAATAAATAATTCTTGCAAACATTACCCTCACAAGTATAAAAGGAATGTCCGCCTTAGAGGATGGAGTACTGAAATAATGACACTCATCTTACACCTTCACAATCTAAGTGGATTATTGGTGCATTTATTTTGGCTGAACAAGGAGAGAAGATGATGGCTAAACCTGCAAAAAGCTGGCATACTTTGCACCCAAGAAAAGCCTTTGGATGCACAGCAACGCATTTTTGGTAACCTCAACATTTTCATGGTTCAACAGTTTCATTGCCCGTTCCTTAGCTTTGAGGTCAGTCACAATTACCCGCCCAGCTGGATGGCATTGAATGAATTGTGACAGATCGAAGCAAGCAACGGCAAGTGTTCTTGGATCAGTGGACGTGTCCAAAATTGTAATAAGGACCCTCAGGATCTGCAATCCAAATTCAGTGTGCATCAGTCTTGTATTGTCATAGTATTCAATGTTATTTACCACAATACCATAGCCATCCAGTGATTATATACAACATGACTTACACGCAACAAACAAAAAATTAAAAGTGGTCTGAACAACGACTGAATAACTGATACCTGGAAATCATTTTCTTCAAAATTCGTAATGTTGTCCCTCCAGAATGCAGGATCTTTATGCATAGGGGACCAATCAAGATGGCCGAGAAGGACCTCCTGCTTGTACTTATCAAATGAACTCAATTTCTTAATGTTATCTTTCAGTCCTTCTTCTAGTTGGTTGAGAGCCTCCAAAAGATCCTACAGAAAATAAAAATGAAGTTTAACTGTCTGGAAATGAAGAGTTCAGAGTTTCTTCAATGCTCATTTGTCCTATCTCCTTTTTTATCTCACATCCATCTAGATAATTTCATTTCAATTATAAATTGTAATATCAATCAATGTCGAAATAAAAATTTATGCAATCATTCTCTCACCTCATCACTCCAAGCCTGTGCTTTCAAGTTCTGAACAATATGCAGTACTCCCAGGTCCACCATAAGTGCTCCGAACGTCCCCTTGTAAAGCAAATTCCTCAGAGTCAAGACAACAACTCTGACAACCTACAAGTTGATACACAATATATGATGCATTAATTAAGATGAATATATATAAAACTACACACAAGCGTGCCTGTGTGTATGACCTTTTAAGCATTGGGAAATTATTACTTAAACTCTGCCAAGGAAATTGAAAAATGAATAGGAACAGTAGAAGCCAATTTTGAATGAAACTGATAGCTGAATGAGGAAAGATAATATGGAGTTAGAATATAAGCATGCCATGTTTGAAGGTCTGGTGAAGAAGATGGCCATCTGAAGAAGTTCATAAAAAGAAATGCAACTCACCTTTTCCTTGGTTGAACCTTTAACAACATCTATTAACCGTGGCAGGGCCCTCGAAGTTGCCAAGTACTCAATTGCAGGCTCATAGTAAGACAAAAGCCAAACACATAGGCATGTTTCATAGAGGAGCTGTTTCAAAGAAAGATAAGAAGTCAGATATATTACCATTTTCAAGAACAGTAAGATGTGACAAAAAATTCAGTTATCAAATTAAGGGAGTTGCATAACATTAAAATGAGATAAGAATATATCTCTGCGAATTGTCAGCATATATGAGACTGGTATAACATAAAGAAACCTATTTAAGACAAAGCACTACCTGGATAGATTGCTGAGTAGAAGCTGGAGAAATTAAAGGAACAAGCAGCTTCACTCCATCAACTTGAACAAATGATGATCGCACCAAAGGTTCTTTCAACAGAGTTGCAAGGCTATTGATTGCAGTTGGAATGCCACGACTAGGATGTGAGGGTCTTTTCAGCTGCATGGCAAAGAAAAATGAGGATGCAGAATTTCACAGGTTATTATTACAAGCATAAAAAATTGAAGACACTGAAGATAAAGGTTATAAGCTTTAACAGTAGACAGATGTCAAAATTCTCTTTGCAGTCTGATTCCAGAGTATGTATGATCCAATGAGGATTAATCTCATTGTTTCACTATCCATATTGTGACAGTGAAACAGTTAATTTCAACGCAATTGGTACTCATCCTTTTTCTTTCTTGTCTTTCCTTCAGTTGTAGTTGAATCTTCTTTTCCATAATATTGCCATTTTCAGTTACTCAGTTAGTATTTTTTCTTATGATTCATCCCTGTTTGGAATATGTATAGTTCAATTTTGGACCTTCAAGGATGGGCTTGATCTAGCAGTTAAGTATTCAGTTGTTGACCATCGGTTTACATATTCAAGCATGGAAAGAACATTTTTAAAGTAAAGGTATAGAATGCATATGAAATGTTATGGCTTGGTCAAGCCTTTATGGCATGTTTGATTCATGGAATTGGCCAGAAATGGAATTGGATTCCACAAAATCAGCCAATTCCAGACCCCCCCTCCCCCTCCCCCCAGATTGCAATTCCACATTCAGCAGTAATTGACCCAATCTATTAAGGGACAAAAATACCTTTCCTGACCAAAAAGAAAACTAAAATAAAATAATGAAAAAGACACAAGATTTGGCCATAAAACAATGGTGATGGCTAGCCAGCCGCCCTTCTCTGGCCAGGAAAGATGACCAGATTTGACCATTGTTCTTTGCCAACGAACAATGGCCATTGCCCTCCGGCCACTATGCCCACCCAATGAAATTCCTAGAATTGTGATCAAGGGCATTTAGGCCATTTTATTATCTATTCCTTTTTCATTCCCTAAGCCAACTAAGTTTTGGAATAATTCCTTCCATATTCTTATATGTCAACAAGACTATGGAATCACATTCATTTTAAAATCCTTATAGAATTTAATTCCCATCCACTTTGTTTTATTCCATGAGCCAAACATGCCAATCTATACATTATATGACTCCCAGAAGTTTCTGTTGTTTGGACTAAAAGCTTTCATAGTGACATTATACTTCCATCATAAGGATATCTTGGGTCCGTCAACATGAAATGTTAGTCCTCCAATTTCAAGAACTAAGAAAGAGAACTAGTGGTAGTGTGGTGTATACAAACCTGCACACAAAGCCACTCAACAAGACCCTTCAAAACATCATCAATGGTAGTGACTTTCTTTTTTGAATTTGAGGCTTCCCCGTTCCCAGCACCATCTTCCTGAACTTTAGGCCTGACACTGGAATTGACAAAAAGTAAGAGTTGTAATGAAGTTTAATAAATCATCTTCCAAGTCTCTTAAGAAACCTAGAAATGGAATTTACTACCTTACTATCAAAGAAAGTATCTTGCAACTCTTCTCTTGCACAAACCAGTTACCTTTCCAGAGCAGTCTGAAAAAAAGAAAACAGAGAAGTTCATATTTTAGAAAAGACCTTAGAACAGTAAAAGAATAGTAACAGGAGTAGTAATATAATAAAATCGATATTTTGTAATTTGGGAAGCGATACTGAAGGACTGCCAAAAGTGTGAAGTTCTTTAAGTATTAGAAATTAAGAGATAAGATAACCACAAAATGAGATTGGGAAAGCAAATTGTTAATGCCTTTGTTAAAGCATTGCACATAATCTGTCAGAGCAGGTAACAACTGTGCATATAGAGACATGTAAAAACAAAAGATACCCTCAAATCCAGAATACTAGAGAAAATTAACAAACATATGAATAACATTGCCTTAGGAAAGGTTCATAAGTATCTTCGTCTGCAAGAGACTTGTCATGGAATAATCTTGCTCTTTTTGGGTTAACTGCAAGGGAATTAAGAAACAGGTAAGGTAAACTCAAAGAAAGCAATTATAAAAAGTGATGACTTCTTCCTGCACTTACCAGTAAGCATTTCATCAATTAAAGCTAAAACATATTCCAAAGTTTCTTCCTTGAGAATGTCACGTAGGATGCTAACAAAGACACGGATGTAAGCCGGACCATCCTGCAGAAGTTTCAATTTGTCAATGTTTCCAAATCACAATGATGAGATGCAAGGATTTAAAAACATGGATAGCATATGTATTACGAAAAAAGTTGACCTAGATGAATGAACATGAAACAGAACCAATGTGCAAGTGCAGCATCTTAGAGTTCTGCCATAGTAGACTTCATTCAAAATAATTTGCATTGTGGCTCAGAAAAGTCACTAATTTTTTAAATGGATTCTGGATCAGTGTAGAAGCAAAACCTTAAAGATTCAAGAGTTGAGTGTGCATATAAAGCATCTTAATAAACAGTGTAAAAACTAGTTCCAACTTAATTGACAGAGTAACATTAGCTTTTGGAAATAGCAGCATTAGATATAAATTATACAAGGTATCAATTGAAGGCAGTATTACAAGAATAATGGCCTTAAAGAAATGTTTGCCTTCAGCAGAATGCCAGGTTCTGGGAAAATAAATATACTTAAGCAATGGCTCTAAATCAGAGATTACTTTTGTTATGGAAAATACTATCAATCAATTAATAAATAACCTTTATAAAATTGATAATTGGCAAGCTGAAGGAATCAAAGAATTCAAAGAAATACAACTCCTTTTATGAGTTTCAAAACTTAAGTCAAAGTTTAATCTAATAACACCATAGAAAAGTGACTGTGGCAATTTATTTGGAGAAAAGTAAGAGAAATTGAAAAAAGTACATCATCCAGCAGTTGGGTTTTGTAACTTTCAGCCTTCTTATCATAGCGCCTCAACAGTTGAAGACCAGTCCCTGTGATCAGCTTTGTTGTCATGTAAGTCTCCCATGGGATATCCCTTGTCAAAACCTTCCAAACAAAGCAAATTAAAGAGCAATGTCAGTCAACCCATTTGTGCATTTCCTTTTATAGAGTGGACTGAATTTGGCTTAAGCGGTGGATCAAGTGTTTAGTTTTTTTGTGATCTATTGGGCATATAACTTTCCAGGTTGGTTTCTGATTTCTCAAAGTTAGAATTTTTTTCATATCATTTAAGTGAATAATTTTCTTCATTTTTCTGCACTTCTCTCCTCTTAAAACACATAGAAAATAGTTTACTAAAAGAGGAAGTGTTTAAGTTATCATATATGTTGAGATTCAGTATGCAAGAAAAATATTATTTCCCAAAAATTTATGAAATACATAATGGGCACTACATGTAGGCTTATATTTTCCCACTTTTTTCTTTTGTGCTATCATAGATTCTGTCAGAAAATTTACTCTTTTTGCATAAGCCAATAGTCTGCTATTACTTTACAAAATTATACACCTTAATATGCAGTAAGCCTTAGGACACACAATAGATTAAAAGAAGCTCAACATGTAATCACCAAATCATTTTTTCACTCTTCTATATTTTTATTTATTTGGAATATCAGCACCTTTGTGTGCATCTTAAAATTTTACTTTAAAGGAATGCTAGAAAAGTAAACCAAGAATCATTTTCAAAACCAAGCACAGCAGCGCTCTGGTGAAATAACCACGGATAGAGAAAGCACTGAACAATCCATCTTCAGGATGGTGTATGGGAAAACAAGAATGCAAACCTACCTTTCACATCTACACATGTACAAGAAAGATACACAACTGCAAATTCTTTAACATTCAAACTAAAACTCATTCAATCTCACAGGTCCAATCATAACTCATACACATAGATGTATTTGTACAAAGGCTGAGGGGGTGAGTACCTGCTCAGTGGTGAGCTCAGCGTGATCCGTTGGCATGGTGAAACTAGCCTTCAGATCTAAAATGGCATTGAAACATCAAAATCATTTTAGCGTATAAACATCAAAACAAAGAGTAATTTGAGATTGCTAAAGGAACTTTTAACATTTGCATTGAATTACGGAATCACAAATATAAGAACACAGTGAAATTGAATTGCGAGAGAATAATTGAATAGATTTAGGATCTGAAAAGCGTACGGATTCCGGAGTCGATTGAACGGAGAGCACTGGGCGAGAGCGAGTTGGATGGAGCCTGGAGGACAGAGGAGAGGAGGAACACAGATGGATCAGAAGAGAGGTTGGGAACGAGTTTTCTATTTTTCTGTTCTTTTAATACGCACGGTTTTTAATTTATTCCCTAATTTTAAAAATTACTTTCCTTCATTTTTTTATCGCATGGATTAGAGTTTTAGGGAAAAAAAATTAAAATAAGTTTGCGTCTGCCGGGAGTCGAACCCGGGTCTATTGCTTGGAAGGCAATTATCCTAACCGTTGGACTACAAACGCCTTGTTGGACGACCTTCTCTCGAATTTCCTAGTACCAAGTCGCTTTGCCTGTTAACCTAGCCTATTTTTCCATATGTTATATTAATGTCTTTAGCAAATTATACTATGGACTATGATTTCTCTTGGATTGTGGATCTTGATTAAAAATAAGAGAAATTTTCACTTTTGATCTCACGTTGAGACCATTTCCACATTTAGTTCCTAACTATTAAAATTTTCAGATTTAGTCCCACGATTTTTAAATCTCTACCACATTTGGTCCTTCCGATTAGATTCCCGTCACCGATGACCATTTTCTGACAAATGAATTATTTTAAAGGACAAAATTATCCTTTAAAAAAAAACAAAAACAAATTGCCCAAAACTCTTTCTTCTTCCCCCTCATCCCCCCCCCCCCCCCAACCATCTTCCTTGATGGCGAAAATGGAGGAAGAACTAGCGAGGAAAAGGAGAGAGGCATCAGCCATTCGCTGGATGTTCACGCCGGAGCTACTTCGACGACCTGCTATGCTACCGGAGTGGTTCCGCCGTTTTGAGGAGGAGGTGGATTGGATGGCCGCGGCGGAGTACGACACCGGAGTACCATGGCCGCTATTACTGCTAGTCTGCTACAAGTACACCGGGGAGGAGCTGAAGGTCCATGATGCTGTTGACCGACAGAAGGAGTAGGGG